>NC_056748.1:3431421-3493921 GCF_019279795.1 Protopterus annectens | reverse complement strand
CACTTTTTGTATTATCTTTTATTTAGTGTCTTCCCACGTAGCCCTTGTTGCCATAACAGAACCCCTTTTAATTGACATACCAAAATAATTCATCTTATCATGTCCCATAAATATGGGTAGTGTTGAACCAATTCTTGTGTGGTTACATAGTTTAAAGCTATAGCTTTTGTTTTATCTTCATTAAATTTATATCCTGGAAATACTTGAAACTCTCTCAAAATATTCCTCAACAGTGAAATGCCCTTTTCTGACTTTATCAAGTGGAATGTAGTATCATTTGTAAATAAAACTCACTTTTTTGATTACTGTACTACTTATATCCTTGAATTTGTGAGTCCCTTATTTTCTTTGTCTGTGGCTCTAAATATAATTCAAATACCAATGGGGAAAGAGGACCACCCCAACATGGTTCCTCTGTTCAAACACAGTAGGAGTAGAACCCTCTTACCTTAATTCTTGCCAATGATCCTTCATAAATCTTCCTGATTAACTTATTATTCTATCAGGGAATGCATATGCATCCATTACCCTACTCGTAAAATCTCAGGCAACTCTATTGAATGCTTTCTCTGCATCAAGACACACCAATGACAGTGGTATTTTCTTACATTCTGCTTCCCTCTGGATCATCATTGCTCTGTTTATGTTGTCAAGTGCTTGTCTCCCCACCATAAAACCACAATGATCAATATTTATCAATTTTGGCAACACCTTTGCCGTTCTCCTAGTATAGAAATAAACACTTTATAATCATGGTTTTAAATTGAAATGTGACTATGTTATGCTGGGCCTGAAGGATCTTTACCCTCTTTGGGCAATACAGCCACCACAGTTTTTTTTCTGAAATCCTGGTGCTTTCCCTTTTTAAAATGCTGTTAAACAAAGCCTTTCTGATCTTTATCACTTTTTCTCTTCTGTCTTCAAAACTTTCATAGGAATACTGTCTGGAGATGTCACTGTTGATTTATTGTACATAACTGTTTTTATCTCATCTGTTCCTACCTTTGCTATTAGTTGGTGGGGCCTCATTTTCCTCTAACCTTGGCAAAATTAAGTCTTCCATAAATATTTCAACTTGTGTCTTTTCTGGTTTCCACATTCCTGTACTTATACAATTTTTTATAAAACTTCCAGAATATCTCCAATACTTCTATAAGATCTCTCATTATTTTTCTGTCATAGGCTCCCTAGGTTTGGCAACGCTCCCTTTTTTCATTCTGTTGCTCCAGTCATCGTGCTAAAAATGTTTGTGCTCTGAAGTTATCAAAACAGTTACTTAATAGCAAGCTTTCCAAACTCATGCATATTATCCAAATGCTCCTTTGTTTTCCCTTTAACACTCTGCAGTTGTGCCTCTTCTTGTTCCCTTAGATTCCCCTTATATTGCAATACCTTAGCCTTTGTCTATGTCTCTTTCTGTTTTATATCTACCCAGTTTTATTTCCATTTTATCCCATTTACTAGCTATCCCTTCTGAAGAAATTTCTATCTTCCCTAATAACTCTTGAATAATTTCCACTACCCATCCCTTAAATGCATCTCTTTCTAACTTAGAAAGTGCCAGTGTCTCATTTATACTTCATTATCCTATATCTTTACCCTAGTTTTTGCATGATCTGAAATAATTATTGGATATGTGTCATAACTTTCTATTAAATGCACATGCTCCTATGAAATATAAATTCTGTCCAGTCTAGTCCAGATATTGTACCTTGAAGAATAATATGTAAATTATGTTTAATTTCCTGTTACTGAATTCACATCTTCCATACTAAATATTCTCATGTTTCTTCAGAAGTGTATATTCTTTTGTTATACTTGCCCTTCTATGTTCTCCTGACACATCCTCACCATTTGAAATCAATTTCTAGTCCCCGTCAGTAATTAATATTTCCTGCTGAAAACTAATTATTTCTCCTAATTTTTTTAAAACCCCATAATAGCATTTTTGGTGTATATAAACACATGACAAAGTAGTCCTCCTCCCTTGCCAACAGCCTCTTTCTACCACAAATATCCCATTAATGACTTTGTTATATCTTCTGTCATGACTGGAGCACCTCTAACAATAAATATTATTACTCCCCTTTTTCTTCCTGGAATCCTTTCCTTGTCAAATTCACATGCTCATTTCTATATGGCAGGTGTCCTTCCTGATGATATTAGTGACCACTCACTAACCTACATATCCAGACAAAAAAAACCTATATTCCAAATGAACCAACCTTTAAAATCACCCGCAACAAAAAGAAATTTAATCCAGCCAATTTTCAGGCGGAGCTAATAGCCTGTGACTGGTCACCCTTAAAGCACCTGCCAACTGACGAAGCAGTATCCCACTTTAACACCACATTTCTACAGATTTTAGAATTCCATGCCCCCTCACGTTCCATAAGAACTAGATGCAAAGCAGCCCCATGGCTCACTAAAGAAACCAGACAACAAATCCTACAAAGAAACAAAATCTGGTCCATATGGAGACACACTAAAGACCCTATTGATCAGCAGCATTTCAGACAACTAAGAAATGCCACCAAAAAATCAATATTACAGGATAAAAGGAACTATTTCTTCAAGCTACAACAAAATCACCATAGTCAACCCCAAAGATTCTGGTCTAGCATAAATAAACTCTTACATCCAGGACACTCCAAAAATCCTACCTCATTTACTCTCTCCCACAACTCTCCCAAGGAGATTGCTGATGCTTTCAACTGCTTTTTTACTGAAGCTGTCCAATCTCTAGCTAACTCCCTACCACTTCTCAACCCCACCCTACCTCCCCCCACTACCTTACCACCTACATTTCACTTAAAACCTATTCCTACAGCCCTCATCTATAGACTACTTCATAAACTCAAACCCTGTACAGCCTCAGCTGATCTCCTACCACCTGAATACCTTCAAATTGCTGCTAAACCTGTTGCCTATCCAATCTCTATTCTAATTAATAGAACCATAACTGAAGGCTCTGTCCCTTCATTATGGAAAATCTCTCACATACTCCCACTTCATAAAGGAGGGAACTCAACTGAACTCTCCAACTTTTGACCTATTGCAGTACTGTCTCCACTAGCCAAAATTATGGTAAAATGTATCCACAAACAATTTCTAGACCACATTCTCAAATATAACCTTCTAGCTGACTGTCAACATGGTTTCAAACCATTCCACAGTACCACCACTGCTCTCCTATCCTTCACAGACTGCATTAATAAACAACGTAACAATAACATGCTCTCCTCTGCTCTGTGCATTGATCTCTCTAAAGCTTTTGATATGGTCAACCATCAATTACTACTTAATATACTCAACTCTTTCTCTCTTGACACACTAGCATTCCAATGGTTCAAATCCTACATGCATAATAGACAACAGGCTGTCTTCTGGGATAATAACTTATCCAAACATCTCCCAATTACTCTGGGTGTCCCACAAGGCTCTATCCTGGGACCTCTACTCTTCTCCATTTTCATTAACAACCTTTCTACTAATCTTTCTCTACACACCTGCATACAATACGCAGATGACTCCACTCTCATCTGTAAAGCAACCACTTCATCTGAGCTCCATGATATCACCCAATCAGTTTTCAACCAAGTAGAAAATTGGTTCCAAGAACATCACCTCCTCCTCAATGCCAGAAAAAAACAAACTATTACTATTTACACCAACTAACAAATCCACCCCATTACACTTCTCTATTACCTCCATCGATGGGACAATCATAGCTCTCGACACAACTACAAAACTCTTAGGTGTACTGATTGACCACAACCTCAACTTTGACACTCACATTAATGCCACCATCAAAACTGTAAAGAAAAAACTGGGATCCTTATATAGGATAAAACCTTTTCTTACCCCTGAAGCCAGAACTACCATTGCCCAAACCCATCTGAGCTCCACTCTCTTCCTTGCCTCCCCAATTTTCACTAATCTTTCCAAAAGCAACCTAAACAAATTGTCCACTTCATATAACAACATTGCCAGGTTTACTACTGGGTCCTCATTCAGAACACATCACTGTCTAAACCTAAAACGTCTAGAATGGCTTGAACTAAATAACCAACTAAAATTTCAACAACTCTCAATCACACATAAAATTCTATACCAGCCTACTAATACTCCTATTCTCACTAGCATCATCTCCCCCTATACAAACCTTTCAAACCTGCGCTCAGCAAATAAACTACTAGTTACAACCCAGAAATCCCACAACAAGGCAGGCGATTCTCTCTTCACAAACTCTGTGGGGACAATTTGGAACAAACTTCCCACAAAACTGACATCTCTCTCATCATTACCTCTCTTTAAAAATCAACTAAAAAGTCACTTAAAAGCACAATGGCTTCGTCCTTGCACAAACCCCGACTAACCCCCCTTACCACCATAACCTTTTCTATACATCTCCTTCTCAACCACCTTAAATCTATGTAAACATATATCTCATATATACAGTATGACAAAAAAAAAAATCTCTATTATTCCTTGTTTGAAAAGACATTTTATCTTTTCTCTCTGTTTCAATCTTATTCATATTTGTGTATTACATGTATTAACTTACTCTGTTTTATAAATGTTATCCTATTATGCCTATTTCTGTGCAAACTTTTAAAAACCACTGGAGCTTTTCTCCCCGGGCCTCCACTGAAAATGGACATAAGTCCAGCTGGACTAGCCCGGTCAACAAATGTAAAATAAAAAATAAAATAAATAAAATATGTGTGTACCCCTTGCAACATTCCTGTTTGTTCCATATATTTCTTAATATAATTCAATGTTCTTTACTTTTTGTCTATACCTGTAAGGCTATTATATTCCATGATAACATGGAAAGAGTTGCCATTATAATAAAAAAACTATTATTCTCACCTATTATATGTGACAGTTCTTTTAAATATGCATTTCCAATTTCTGGTTTGCATACATACACTAAAAGTAGGCAGGCTGATCTATTCGAAAACTGTTTTTTCTCAGTTACATTTGAATCTGTCACATTTTTCATGCTATTTTGCTTCCATGAAAACACTCAAACAAAAACATAAATACATTTTCAGAATGCTCAATTCTCTATTAACTTAGAAGAAACACACAAAACTATATATTTTCAATAAACATGGTATACTCCTCCAGATAGGAACAGTTGCCCAAATTGACAACCACACCCACAGCGACTCCCTAATCTAAAATTAAGGTTAGCTATGTAAAAATGCATTTTACAGTCTGTGTTTCCATTTACACTGATTGATATCTGCTCTTTTATTAGCTTGATTCCTCTCTCACATGTGAAAAATAACTTGCTTGCTTTCAGTAAAGATGAACTCTTAGTCCTAAGAAAAATATGCTGGCTACCTTTAAATAAACTCAATTGTTCATTAGTTTATTAAATGCAATAAAGTATTAAGACCGCTGGGGAAGCTACTACTATTCATTTACTTCCCACAATTTCAAACTTTATTTTTAATTGAACTGCTTGCCTCTGTATCTTTAAATGTTACATTTCTCTCACTAAGATTGCTTGAAACCCTCAATATTAATTGCCTCTGCCTGCAGACAGCAGTCTCCAAGCAAACATAATCAGCAATGAGAAAAAAGTAGCCAACAATTTTGCAGATGCTTTAAAGAATCCTTGTAAATTTCATTCAGAACACAATGTACAGACTTTCCCTGGCCAGCTACCAACACCTGGATACATATTGTCTACCACTGAGAGCATTTGATATTGGCAAAAACAAGCCAATAGCTTTGAAGATTAAAGATAGCTAGCATTTTCCATGCCTTTCATCATTTTGTCTTATTTTTCAAGCATATTTGCTTAAAAAAATTATATACAGCTTAAATAAAGGACATTGATCTAGACATTCACGCTTGTAAAAACAGGGGAAATACTATATTAATTCTACTTATATTAATACATTACATGTTTACACCTCACCTCCCGTATGCCAAGATTACAGCATTATATTAACTTTAACTTATTTCTGACCCACCTTTCATATCTTGTTACCATATAAAGCCTATACATCTTACAACTAAAAATGAGAACATGCTTGCTTTAACATATTTAACATATGCACAGTTACTGATAAGACATCACTACCTTACACTTAAAATAACCCTGACTGCACTCTATGCAAAACTACTTTACAATATAACATACAGTTTACATTTTTATTTTATTTATTTGACATTTGTTGACTGGGATAGTCTGACTGAGCTAAAGCCCTTTTTCACTGGAGGCCTGGGGAGAAAAGCTACACAGTAAAATACAAATTAGTAAATACAATAGTATAATATTCAAAATTACAAATATACAACATAATGACACATGTCTATTTTACATATTATTAATTTGATCAGAGGTACAAAGAGCAATATAAATGCAGCCTTGTCACATAATTTACTTATAGATAAGTATATAAACTCTAAGAGACATAGTTGCAACAGAGTGCAAAGAAATGATCTTGTTAGTAAAAGGGAGTGTGAAAAATGAGGTAGACTGTTGTTAGTATTTTAGATTTAATGAGAAGTTGATATGTTGTATAAATATGTTGTGTAAATAGTAAGTGGTCAAGATGGGAGGGGAAGTTTATGTAAGAAGGGAGGTTAGGAGAAGAGAATAGAGGAGCAGAATAAGGAATGAGTTGATCTAAATGGCAGTTAATAAGGTAGGAATTGAGAGAATATATAAGAAGGAAAATGAGAAAATAGGGAAGAGTTGTGTAGGGTAGAGGGTAAAGAGTTCAGGGCGGATTTTACAATGACATGTCCAGTAGGTATTTAGGTAATCTTTTAAAGCTTTCTTGAATTTATGAGTTGGGTTAATTTTTCTTAGGGATATGGGAAGCTTGTTTCATAACAAGGCCAGTAAGTAGCTATAAAGTTTTTGTCCAGAAGATCTTCTAGGTTTATAAATTTCTAGGTGATATTGATCAGAGCTCCTAAGAGTTTTAGGTGGGGTATATAGGGAGACCAAAGAGGAGATGTCAGGGCAGGAGAAGGGTTTGTAAAGGATGGAATGAATGATAGTAAGTTGAGAAAGTAGAAGATAGTGAGAAAATTCTAACCAGTTTAGTGTTTGGAGAGCCAGACAGTGATGAGATTTAGATGGCTGGTTTGAAGCAAGTTTAGCTACTGTATTATATGTAGTTTCATGTTTAGTGAGGAGACTGGATGGGTCTATATCAGAACACTGAAGTTTTAAAACTTCAAATGTTCTAATATCAACCCGTTTTCAGCGAATGCTAAAAATAGCAAAGCTGCAAAACACCAAATTCTTTCTTAGGGAAAGAATTCAGTTGGCCGGTTCTGTGGCTTTGCTATTTTCAGCACTGTGGTGGAAAGTTACGGGTTGGGTTCAGGTAAGTGTGTGATTGTGTGGACGTTAGGGTTAGGGTGCGGGTTAGGTGAGTTAGGGTTAGGGGCGGGTTAAGTGAGTTAGGGTTAGGGCACGGGTTGGGTGAGTGTGCGATAGTGACGGATCTTAGGGTCAGGATTTGGGTTAAGGTAAGTGGATAGATAGTAGTATTTTCATCTTTTGATAGCATGATATAAACGTGATTGGATTGTAAGTTAGTTAGGATTTGTGAACTATAGAAAAGATTAGGGAGGAGGTAAGTGTGGGCAAGAGTCAGTCGTGACTCATTTGATAGGAACTTTTTATTTCTATATAGTAAGCCTAATTTTTGATAGGTTTTCTTGATACAGTGGAACACATGAAGGTCAAATTTAAGTTGGACATCTATGATGGCACTGAGAAGCTAAATATGGGTTTCAACTTTAACTCATTACATCCGAGTGACGTCTCCAGGTGCATCTGCAGTTAACTCCTACTGACGCCTCTAGGCATCAACTTATACTTGTTCATATTTGCATGAATAATTCCAAAACCATGCTGTGTACAGGTTTTAAAAGATTTCATCTTAAAGCTTACACAATGGCAAACTCAGCTGCATTAGTATTTGACCTCTGTCTGGTGCATGTAAATAGATATTAACTGCTGTTTTTATGATATTCATTTTTATACATAGAATTTTCAGACTTTTGTAAATATCTCAACAACCAAATAACACAGACAGAAATCCTTAGCCTCATATGAATGCTCTCAGCTAGAGGAATAAAATGCTGCTGTCCGTATACGTGTATCTTGAGTGGTTGCTGAGATATTGTAAGTTGTTTACAAAATATTACAAATGTAATAGTTACTGTGTTTTTTGTGACTTGTAAAATGTGGTTTAAGACATAGAACCCAAAGAATACTACCACTATAAAAATAGTTTGTGCTGAAGAATTTGTCGTTTACGCTTCTTTCATAACCCCTATGGTTCCAGAGATATAAATATTTGTTTGAAATGTGAGGACATGATTTAATTCTGTCAAAAGACTTAGGCTCCGCCATTTGGAAATTACAGTACAAACTTCCTGAGCTCCATTGGAGTGAATAAGTTAATGATACATCATGAATTTTTATTAAAATATTAATGAAAACAAATACTTGCAGTTACATTTCCATTCTCTTCTGCATCCTTCTAAACAATAATGACATATAGTAGGGTATACGCAATTCTGTATAGCACTCGTATTCTACCCTTAAATGTTTATTTTTCTTGCCAGTATAAAATGCTTCACATATGCAGATTGATACATAAGTATTATTCATTTTTACAAATTGCTATTGTCATGTATATAGTTAATAATGTCTTATTATATTGCTAGTTCGCCATACTCTTGTTTAAAAATTGTGATTTTCTACCCAAGCCTCTGCTAAAAAGAGTCTTAATGTACTGAATAGGACTATCTGGTCAGGAATCATCATCATCATCATAACCATCATCATCATCAACCCCCTTTTTCACATTTTCTACATGGTGTCAAGGTGTTGTGTCAGCTGTCACCACTTCTCTCACTTCAATGCCACATTCCTATCTTCTCTGACAGTCATGCTTGACTGTTGCAGGTCTTCTCTCACACCATCCATCCATCTTTTGCTGGATGCCCTCATTTCTTCTTGCCTTCTTCTTGTCAGCAAGTTTTTTTTTTCACCAGATTGCCTTCTGCTTTCCTAACCACATTAATCTGTTCTGGTTGAAATTCTCTGCAATTGGAGCTACTTTGACTTTTGCTCTTATGTCTTTGTTTCTTCATCTGTCCTTCAGAATGCACCCTACAGCCCATCTCAGGCACTTAAACTATGTCATGTGTAGCTTCTTCAACTGCTCTGCATTCACTGCTCATGTTTCCGTACCATACAATAGTACAGGTCACACCACTGTTTTGTACATCTTACTTTTCAGCTCCTTTGGCATTCCTCTGTCACACACTTGACCTGATGCTCTATGCCAGTTGGCTGCAGCCCCTCTGATTCTACCTTTTATCTCATCATTCAGACTTCCCTTCTCCTCAAGCACCCCTCACAGGCACTTGAAGCTGTTAACTTGTTCCACCATTTCCCCTTCTATATCAATTTTCACCTCGTCTGATTTTCCTCAGTTGTTGCCATTACAACTGTCTTATCTGTGCTCAGTTTTATCCCACGTGCCTTCAGTTTTGAATTCCATTTCCCTATTCTTTGTTGATGTTCTTGCTCAGAGTCTGTCTGTAATGCCACATCGTCTGCATATAACAGCTTAATTGATCTATCCCCACTGACCTGTTCGCTAATGTAGTTCATCATCTGAATAAACAGCAATGGACCCTGATGTACACACAGTCCCACTGGTAACAGCTCTCTAAGTCTGAACAGTGTTCATAACTCTGCTGAGCCATTGGGTTCTTGCACATAGCCTGCACTAATTCTACTGGGGACTTTGAACCAGTGCATGACTGTCCAAATCAGCCTTTTTAATATCTTGTGATATGCAGTTGGATTTGTTCTTCATCTCAGCTTCTTCTCAGCAACCTGTCTCACTGTAAATATCAGGCTGGTTGTGCTAAAATCCTGATCTGAATCCAAATTGATCATCTGCCATCTTACATTCCACTACTCTGCATATTTATTTAACAGTTACCCTCTCCAGAACTTTCCTGCAGTGTGACAGGAGTTTGATATCTCTGTACTGCCCACAGTTACAAATGTACCCTTTGTTCTTGTACTCTGGCACTGGAATGTTTATTCTCCAGTCATCTGGGTACATTTCTTTTTTTCCATACTGCTATGAGTACCCACTAGAGACATTTCTTTCCTGATTTACCCAGCATCTCGATCATATCTGCCATGATCTTATCTGAGCCTGATGCTTTCCATGACTTCATTTTTCTTAGTGCTATTCTTACTTCTTCTGGAGTTGGCTTCTCTTATTTTTTTCATTTTAGGCCGTGTCTGGGGCAGTACAGCTTCTGTGGGGGTTTTCCTTCATTAAGAAGCTTATGAAAGTACTTCTGCCATCTGGGTTTGATGTCCTGTGGACTGGTGAGCATGATGTTGCTGGTATCCCTTATGACTATCTTCTTTTTCTGTCTTTGCTTTGCAATCCGATAAAGATTATTTGTGTCATCTAATGAGTCACTTTGTAGAAGCTGGTAGAGAGAATTGATGCCTTGTTTTTGTTATTGGAAATCCTTGGCCAATCAGTATTCCTTCATAGGCTGGTTCCTCTTTTCTGTCTACACGTTTGCACTCCTTTCTTTTGATGACTTCTTGGATTTCTGCATTACACCACCAGCTTTCCTAATCTACCTTATTTCTACATCTGACTTGGCTAAAGTTCTGGTCTGTAGTCCTCGCACATGCTGGTTTGAGGTGCTGCTCTTCTTCTTGAACTTCTCCCATTTCCCCTTCTTCCTAGAAGTGAGAGCTCTGGGCATTACCTTGAATTTTTGTGTTTTCTGTCCAGTCAACTTCCAGGTCTGCAGCCTGGCCTGTGTTGAACATAGCACCTTCTCTGACCACTGCTTGCAGCTAATTATTTTGTGGGCTTACTGTTTTAGGGGAGATGATTTTGCAGTCAGTGATTCTACCCCAGTGCTATTTCCTTACCAGTAGGAGTTCTATCTGAGTTGCGTGTTATCCACTGTTACATGTGACCTTGTGTTTGTCTCTCTTTCTAAACCATGTATTGACCACCATCAAACCATTTGTAGGGCAGATGTCTAGTGCCTCTCCTTTTTCTTTTTGCTCAGTGATGTGGACCCAGGCAGTCCTCATATCTTGTTCTGCCTGTCCCAATATGTGCATTCAGGTCTCCCATTATCAACATCAACTCACATTGTCCTGCTTTATCTAGTAGGTCCTGCACCTGCTGACTGGATGGAGTCTTTTACTCACTATCACAAGTATACCATAGGCTAAGACTATGAATACTGCCCTATCCTTACACTGGAGTTTGATTGCCATGAGTCTGTCAGTAATTCTGATGACATCCCTCACTGTCACCATAATTCCTACACCATTTCTATTCTGTTCTCCTCCTATGTAGTAGACTCTGGATCTCATTATAGGACACATCAATGGATCATTTTACTCTTTGTGCATTTTAGACAATCCATATAACATTGGAATAACAGGATGGTCAAGTTTAAAGCAATGATGCTTTCTTTTATAATAATGTCCATATAAAAAAAAATTCAGGAACTATATTTTCAATATCTCTCTTATATTTTTCCACCAGATTGGTGGTGTTTCATAAAAGTCATTGTTTTCAAGATGCTGAACATGAGCAAGTTATACTTGGCTAATATTCCGAAGTGCAACACTACTTATGACTGTCTGCATTTCAGGGCTCCATATTAGGCCCTCTCCTATTTTCTATTTTTATAAGTGACCTATATACTGTTATACCTCAAGCTACTTGTATCCAGTACATGGATGAGTCCACGTTAATATGCTCTGCCACCTCACCATCTGACCTGCAGTCCCTAACCCAAAACGTGTTTAACACAGTCAAGAAATGGCTTCTACAGCGATGCCTCATCCTGAAATCCCCAAAAAAACAAAACTGCTATTATTTACTCCCACCTGTAGGGCCTCCCCACTTAATTTTACTGTGACATCAAGTAATGGTACTATTATATCTCCTGAATCTACTACTAAACTTCTTGGGGTACTAATTGACAACAACCTCACCTTCGATTCCCATATTAACAGTACTATAAAAACAGTCAACAAAAAATTAGGATCCCTATACAGGATTAAACCCTTTTTGACCCCACTAGCCAAGACCACCATTGCTCGTACCCACTTAATCTCTACCCTTTTCTATGCCTCACCTATATATACGAAACTATATATATATATATATGTAAAAACAACCTGAACAAGATAGCAATCTCCTACAATAATATTGCCAGATTGCAACTGGGTCTGCCTTGAGAACCCATTATTGCAATAATCTTAAGCAGCTAGGATGGCTAGAATTGCCAAATCTAATACTATTTAATCAGTTAACAGTTGCCCACAAGAACCAGCCTACTAATACACCAATACTTACTAACCTAATCACCCCCTATAACAACCTCAAGACCCTTCGCTCATCAAATAAACTACTTGTACATATATGTAAAGCTAACAACTTGGGTGGTGACTCCTTGTTTACTAATACTGTGGGCAAAACCTGGAACTCCCAAAAGACCTAACCACCCTTACCTCAACACCACTATTTAAAAGCAAATTGAAACCATACCTTAAATCACAGTGGCTATGCCCTTGTTCTTACCCTGACTAACTACCTCAATTTTCTCAGGGTACTAATCATCATACCTGTATAAACTAATTACTTTTCTGTTAACTACTAAGAGAGTGTATAAGCTACCTACTTTTTCTGTTAACTACAAAGAGAGTATTCTCTTATACTTAAAATGTTATTACCTAAATATTTGAATGACTAACCATAGCTATGTACCATGATTCTGTTATGTACCATGATTCTGTTTATAGAAATGCAACAGAATGTAATGAATGGGATAATTATCTGTAAATTTAGCTGTATTTGTAAATGTCACATGTTTTTGGAGCTTTTCTCCCCGGACCTCTACTGAAAATGGACATATATCCAGTTGGACTAGCCCAGTCAACAAATGTAAAATAAAATAAAATAAATACATTTCTTATAATCATATATTTACTATTAGCTAGCGCTTGCAGAGCCTGACGTTATCTCAAAGTGATATTATGAATATACCAAACATGGCAATTAAAGTTATGGTTCTGCCCGTTACTCAAAAAGGCATGGATGCCTCACTGAAGAACATTTCTAATGAGTAGCATTTTTAAAATGAGATTTTTCATATATTGAAAATGCCACCATCAGTGTGAATAAAACCGGGGAAAATGACAATCCTACATTTAAATATCAATTTCATTCTAGTTTAAAACATAACAAAATATATCAAATGCATAAGTCTGACCTGAAGTATGTACAGATGCTGAGTCCACTGCACTCTTCTCTCTGTTGTAACTGTCATTTATCTGTTGCTTATCGGTTAGTGCTTCCTTCTGTCATGTCTGATGTGCATTTGCACACGGAGTGATTATAGTCTTCAGCTTTTTCCAGTATTTTTCAATGTTTTTAGCCACAAGCATGACATAAGGCCTTGCTTAGAGATTTTGCTGGAATTTCTGTTTAATAAGTGTATCATTAATGGACCGAGCACTGAAATTCCTTGCTGATTTAGGCTGCCTTCAGTGTTTCTAAAGAAATCTAAATGCCCACGATAGATTTAACAAGTGAATATCTGACTGGAGGTTTTCAGCTCCCTTCATAATCATTGGGATATAGACATTTTTTTTTTTTTTTTATCATAACCTCTAACAATCTTCGTCAGAGAAGTGCCAGCACTTTGATCAAGAATGCCTTCATGTAATCCTGTGTTTGTATTTCTGAAGATGGTGTTTGTGATGCCAGAACCATGCAAGCTTAATGTTAGTCAAATTAACATATACAATATTTGTACATTGAACTACTGTTGATATATAAATCAGAAATGTACTGTTCTTCTAAAATGGTCATGAACAAAAAGGAATGAATTGGCTTTACACTAGCTCCCACCACTGCTACTTTAAACTGATGAAAATTATGCACTCATACAGACGTGCATTTTTGGTTGGAATTATCTTTCATATGCCTTTCTCTACAACAGTGACATTCTAGAGAAATGAATCATGTTTGACTTTAATGTGCAATGGTCAGGTCTATAGTATAATGAAAAAAGGAAACCATTACAAAAATATTTTAGGTACAAATAAATCTTACTAACAATAAACACAAACAAAATGAAAAGAAACAGACGTGAACAGTGCGAAATACAGATATTACTGAATTAAGATGGAGAAAAGATGGCACAAACACCTTGTCTGAATTTTCCTCATAGAGAGAAAAGTTAACAGACTTTAAGCAAATGTTGGGGAGGGAGATCCATAAACATGTCAAAGGGCTTCCACAGAATAAGAAGAAATCGACTATGTAATCCTGAGCAAGTTGCAAACAATGTACTGAAATATGCCTACAGTTCTGGGAAAACAGATGACAAGACTGTATAACAAGCCAGTCTTCTTATATGAGGGAGTTAATTTGAAAGGTTTGTATGAGGTTTTTTTTTGTTCCCAAAATTGCAAAACTTTTTCTCTCAGTAAAGAAAGTCAGTGACACTGACCGCTTTGTATATACTAGATGTATGTAATTTTTTATGTAAATGAGTTTGCTCTTATTTCAGGGGATACTGGGATGTAGCAAAATCATTTAATGGCTTCTCATATCCCCTTCACAGCAGAGCTGGGACTGTTTGTAACTCAGATGATCAACAGTAGGCAGCTTGTGGTAGAAATGTGGTGATCCAGAAAGAAATAATCAGGAAAAAGTAAGTGAACTGATCCAGTGCGAATCCTTGAGATACACACACGCACACACACACACACACACACACACACACACACACACACACACACACGCGTGTGTGTGTGTGTGTGTGTGTGCATGTAAGGCCAGCAGCTGAGAACTGTAACTTACAGCCTGGTTCCTGGCAGGACTGTGTGGGGCTGAGCCAATATGGAATAAAATTGGTGCAGTTACCTTTAAAGACTGAGATTTCGCTTGGGTGACACCACATGGATAATGTAAATACCTTTGAGGTTAACTGTGCAAAGCAAAAAAGGTCTGTTTTCATTTCATTCTTAAAAATAAAGTTGTGTTTTTATGCATCTCTGCCTCCAGAGTGGTTAAAGATTTGAAAGAATGTGTGCGCGTGAGTAACCAGAGACTAGGATTGAAATCCAAGACCAAGGAGGCAAAACATTAACCAATGAGTTACCACACCATGTGTCAGTTTATTATTTGAAGCATTACCTACAGAGTATAGTTGGTTGGATGCCAGTATTTCAGACATGCAGAATGAACGTAAAACTGATTAGAATGAGAGGCAACCATCACATGTTGGCTACTCTGCAGGGAAGATGGATTCACTAATTGTTAGTATTATGTAATCTTTTGTTTAAAGTTGTGTGAAGTTCTTCAGTGTAACAGCTGAGATAAGGGACAACTGAGAAGATGAGGTGTGAATAAACTGGTTTAACTGTATAATAAATTAATAAATATAGCTATGAAACAGTGGCCAGTTGTTCACTTCTTCACATGATCCCGAGTGGTGGCCAGTTGTATTTGTAGGATCTGAATTATACTATAATGATTTATCTTTCATGATACCATTATGTGTCCAAGTTTCATGTCAGTTATGCTAGACCACAGAAGAGGCCATTTAACATAATGGTTCAGGTACTGGGCTTAAACTCACAAGAACTGTCTGAATTTTAGCAGATCTTACTTGTACCATGAGAGACAAACAAATCACCTGACTCCCTTGTTCATCCATTCTGTCCCTGCAAAAGGGACTCCTTGCCTTAATAAAGCTACTTATTTAGCAAAATGAAATAATATTTATGAAAAGCCTTTTGGATTAGTCGGAGCAAAGTTGTTGGTTTCCAGCAATTTATGCTAACTTGCAATGCATTAGTCTCAGAGATGGAAACAGATTTTCCTGGCTGCTGATGGTAGGACAGATGTGCTCTGTCATTGAACGGTGTAGTCCGTGGTGGGGGTGGGGGGATTAATATTGTCTAACTTGCAAAAAGAGCTACTGAATGGTTCAAAAAGAGCAAGGCGTGTTTATTATTCAAGAATAAAAGAAAATGAATACATTTTTCCTCATTAACTTTTGTGATCTTATACAATAATGCAAACTCCTTTAGTTTTAAACCTTTTTCTGTATGGACTTATTCAGCAAATAAGCACATATAACACAACTGCAATTTATAACACAACTGCAATTTATAAGAAAACTGCAATTTATAAGAAAATGGCAACAACTAACATTGTTAAAATTTCTGCACAAAGACTCTTATGAGAAAATGTCTCTCTTCCAAGAACAGTCACTATATAGTTCCTTGTCATCTAAGTGTCATAGTAGTGATAATTATATTTCAGGAAGCAAAGTAAATACTAAAGCTCTGGTATGGGTTATTTCTGAATTTGTTACAACCCACTTTTTGTAAACAGCTTATTTATGAAGCCTGTGTAATTTACCACTGGATGTGGGGGTGGCAGATGATGAGAAAGATGAAAGCATTACTCATAATTTCACAGAAGTGGACTTCACTTCTGCTTTCTTTTATGTAGAGTATGAAACTTGGAATTCCACTTTCTAAACTATATTTATTAAATGTTTTCTACTAAATAAAACCTAATCAAAGAAGATTTAGGGTTACAAAAGCTCCCTGTTCATTATCACATCTTCTCAAAACCTAAATAGCATTAATGGTAACCCTAAATAAAATGTTTACAAATATCATTAAAAATAACATGTACTGGACTGTATAGTGATAACGTATTTTTATTGTCTTGAAAAGAACTGACTTACTTAGAGAAAATACAGTTATTTTTGTTATGACCCTCTGTACCTGTGAAAGGTGTATGTATATTCAGAACATTGAGGATGAATTCTCAGTGGCAACTCTACCTGGTGAGCGCACATCTACCACTATGTATGCAGAGGTTCTGAAGACTTAACCCACAAAGCGTGAGCTGTTCTTCAAGAAGCCATAAGCTGAGTAAAACCAGAATCTTATATAGGTAGCATATTATACAGACCCCCCCCACTGTGGAGTGAAGATAGTTTATAATAATAAAATATCTAAGAATGGCATTGATCCAAGACAAATTAAAAAGCCCATATTGTGGCCTGTCAACCCCCCCCCCACCAAAAAAAAAAAAAAAAAAAAAAAAAAAAGAATATGAAAAAAATTATGACTTCATTCTGCAGAAAAAAGACACCCATCTCACTGAACCTTGGAAGGGGCTTGTAACAGTGTCATTCCTACCTAGGGCCATGATTAGGAACATCTTAGCTGGTTTAAAAAGTATTAAAGCTAATTATAACATATTCATTGTTCATGTGGTGAACAATTTAAGATGGTCTTCTGTCTTTGACTGCAACAGGATATGGTAGTATTATCAAACATATTTCCACGCATGGAAGGAATACATCTGCTTAGCAAAATCCTCCCATCACCTAATATAACAAAAATCATAGAACATTTGTAGCATTCAGTTAGTGGCTATGGATGTTATGTAACAGATGGGAATCAGTGCTTGTCAACCTGGAGTGAAATGCAACCAGCCAGAGTGTTTCACCTGTGATGAACTTCATCTCTCTCTCTCTCTCTCTCTCGTACAAGTACTGAAAAGGAAATTTTTCATCCTCTTCAACTTTCAAAACAAACATAATACAAAAATAAAATAAAATAAAAATAAGATGATATATAAATGTTGTTGTTTGTCTTTCGGCTTTTTCCCGGAACTCCAGTCTGCTAATGATTGGCAGTAGCTTTTTACGAAACGCCGAGGTGCCAGCCCGACGCCCAACCTTCAACGAAGGCACTCCCATTTAGGCACGCATGTCTTTCGAACGCTACCCAACCACGGGGAGGACATGAGACTCCACACAGAAGGCACTCCCAAACCAAGCCGAGAATCGAACGGGAGAACCTCTTGCTGTGAGGTAACAACGCAACCGCCGTACCACCTAAATATGCAACATAAAAAATATTAGAGATGGAGGTGTTTTTTCTAAATTCCAGATGCCTCTTTTATAAAATGGATGATTTTGAAGCTTTTCTCTGCTTAGACAGTGTTAATATCTGCACCATTACTGAACATGGTTTAAGTAGCTGAAATGCATACCACACATTCCAGGGTATATCTCACGTCCTTGTCACAGGTGTGGTGGGATAGGTGAAGGTGTTTTTATCTTTGTGAAAAAAAACCCATAAAGCCATAATTCAAAAAAAATCAGCTAAGGATTAGAAAATAATTGTAAACTAGTTAAGATCAATGATTCTGAATACATCATATGAATCTAGACGACACTATGTCCCCTATAGAACAAAATGATTTCCTTACTAAATTCCAGGATGTAAAAGTAAATGAAAGTACAAGCCTTGTGGAAGATTTCGACTACTTATGCATAAACTGAACAAACTATGTAGCATCAATTAAATATGCCCAAATATTCCTTGAGTCTGTTGGGAACAAATAGCACAAAATTCAGCTAGGAATGATGATATTTTAGACATCATTGTAAAAAAATGTAGGATCTTTTTTCTTCCTACTGATTATTAAAGCATCTATAATTCATACAGATCATAGCATCATCTGTAACCTACAGGTCAAATCATATTAGTTCATAAACGTCATGCTTTCTAGACTTTATCAATGGAAACTGGTGAAGTAAATGGGATACTTATAAAAACAGCCTGGGACACTGTCCTCAGTGAGCCAAATAAGTCAACTCAGAGTTCTACGAACGAGTTCTGCGATATCAGCTTCAATATTAATAATGTAAAACAGTAATATATTCGATAAATTCAACAAGATTCCTTCGGTGGAATAAAAGAAAAACAAATATATACAGTAGAAAATGGAGGTACTACTTAGTTTTCTAAAATCACCCTAGCCATAAAAATTCTAAAGTAAATACATTACAGAAAAAAAATCCTAATTTTTCTTAGGAAACTTCCATATCTATCTATGAACTCATCATGGCCTCAATGGTTGAAAACATTAATGAGGTATTACTTAAGTACACCACAAAATTGAAAGGTAAACATTGTGAATTCAACATGTTATCAATAAACAGTTAATGGTTAGCTGCAGGATATAGTTAATGTACATAATGAAAATATTGTCCTAATTTCCCAATAAGCAAAGAGAGAAACTTATATCAGATTTCTACGGAGACAAGTAATATACCTGGTAGTTTCCTACATAGAATCAAGAAAAAGTCTGATGAAACCCCGTTATTCATGTTTAATAAAATATAAAATATCGGTGTGTGGCAATGTCGTTGAAGTTTCCCTGTGTTCAGTCAAATTACATTTCTACTAGCAATATTTGATCATTTTTAATAGCAAATACAATGTTACTTATAGAATTATGTGTAGAAATTAAACAAAGGCAAAACTAAAAAGCATTTTTGCTGTAGAGCAAGGCCTCTTTACATCCACAACCCTTTACTTGTATATATTAACCTCACAATTGCACAACTTTTTTAAATTGTTGCTAAGACCACATGATGGCTTGCACAGGGAGTGAGAGTGCAATGACTAACTGATGTTTATGACCTCCTGACATGCTTCAACAAAATAAATGTGTTGAAAGAGTTATCAATAAACATACCTTGACTGAGTATAGGACTGATGTCCCTGACCTGTGGTGACAGGCTGTAGGGGTACCAGTTCGCAAGTGGAAAGAGTCGCATCAGAACTAAATCATTTTATTTGGATTAGCCTGACCAAAAGTGCAGAAAGTCATCAAAAAAGTAGGAGTGCAGGCAAAAGTGGGAAATATAAAAGGCAGACCAGGCTAAGAAGAAATACTGGTTGGCTAACACTCTACCAGTTTCTGGAAAGTGACTCAATAAATGGCACAAAGAAACTCTATCAAGTTGCAAGGTATAGACAGAAAGGTAAAGAAGACAGTAAGACATCCTTCATAAAAGATGCCAACAACATCCTGCTCACCAGTCCACAAGGCATCAAAGACAGGAGTACTTCCAGCTGCTTCTTAATGAAGAAAACGCCACAGAAACAGTACTGCCCCAGACACAGCCAATGGTGAGAAAAGACATGGAGCCCCCAAAGATGAAGTAACAACAGCACTAAGGAAAATGAAGTCAGGGAAGCAGCAGGCTCAGATGAGGTCACAACAGAGATGATCAAGATATGGGTAAGATAGAGGAGAAATGGCTTGTGATGGAACTCATAACAGTATGGAGAGAAAGGCTTATCTCAGATGACTGGAGAATAAGCATACTAGTGTCAGTGTTCAGGAACAAAGGGAATATCCACAACTATGAGCAGTGCAAAGGTATCAAACTCCTGTCACACTGCATGGAAGTTCTGGAAACAAAATTAATATGCAGAGTAGTGCAGAGTAATAGGAAGTAAGCTGGGAGATGAGCAGTTTGGATTCAGGTCAGGATGCAGCATAACTGATCTAATATTTGCAATGAGAGAGATAGTTAAGAAAAAACTAGAGATGAGGAAAGAGTCCAACAGTGCATTCCTAGACTTGGAGAAAGCTAATGACAACTTCCCAAGAAAGCTGATTTGGGCAGTTCTGCAGTGGTTTGACGTCCCAGAAACATTGGTAGAATTAGTGCAGCCTATGTACAAGGACTCAGTGACTGAAGTATGCACAGTAATCAGTATGACAGAGGAATTCCCAGTGGGAATGGGTGTATGTCAGGGTTCAGCTCTCAGTCGACTGCTGTTCATAATGGTGATGGACTACATTAGCAAACAAGATGGAGGAAAGATGGAAAGAGATCAACAAAGTCAATGTATGCAGCAATATGTCATTACAGGCAGACTTTAAGCAAGAACTTCAGCAAAGAATATGGTAATGGAATGGAATGCAAAAACTGAAATCAGAAGAAGTTGAGAATTAAGAAAGGGTAAACAGTGGAACAAGTTAACAACTTCAAGTATCTGGGAGGGGTAGCTGAGGAGAAGGGAAGTCTGAATGAGGTGGTCAGAGCTAGAATCAAAAGAGCTGCAGCCAACTAGCACAGAGTGTTAGGGTTAGTCTATGACAGAAGAATGCCAAAGAAGCTGAAATGTAGGGTGTACAAAACAGTGGTATGTTTAGTACTACTGTCTTATAATACAGAAACCTGGGCAGTGAAATCAGAGCAGGCGAGGAAGCTAGAGGTGATGGAGATGAAGCTGAGATGGGTAATGGGATGCACACTGTGGGACAGACAAAGAAATGAATACATCAGAACAGAAGCCAAAGTAGCTCCAATTGCAGAGAAGGTCAAAGATTACAGATTATGGTGGTTCTGGCACATGTGCAGGAAAGCAGAAGACAATCTGGCAAAGGAAAATTGTGTCAAACAAGAATAAGGCAAGAGGAAACTAGAGCATTAAACAAAGAGTTGAATGGATTGTGTGAGAGAGAAGACCTGTGACAGTTAGGTATGACTATCAAAGAAGATAGGAGACTGTCACTGAATTGGTAGAGAGAGACAGAGAGAGAGTGAGATGGCTACAGTTAATACAACACCCCGACCCCATGGGAAATGGAAAAAAAGGGGATTGATGATAATGATACAAAATGACACTTGGACCTAGTTTTGTTAGATGTAGTGTAGTATGGTTTTATTAAGGGGACACCTTACCTTTTGAATTCTGAGGCATTCATCAAAGAGGTATCGGCAGCACTTGATGAAGACCTGACAGTGTATACTACTTCTACTGACAATGTTAAGGCATTCAGCACCATTCTGTGTTAAATTCAGTTCATATGTAATCTAATTCATAAGACACTAGTTAAGCAACAGGACACATCAAGTGAAGGTGTGGATTACCTGTCCATCTCAATAAGGGCTACTACAGGTGTCTCAAAGATATGTACTGGGGCCATTTCTTTGTGGATTTTTCTTCTCTAACATGAAATGGCTGTGAATTGCAAAATTTGCAGACTACTGCAAAAGGGTTAACAAAATAATTTGGTAAAAGATGCTGAACTTCTGCAAAATGGTTTACAGAAAATATACCACGGTGTAGTAGAAACTTTGAAGTTAATAAATGTAGCATGCTGCCAAATGTTGACTCCAATGTCCTACCTTGAAAAGCAAAACATTCTTAGCAATGTAATAGGAAAAATGTCTCCATGCAGTCTTTGCACATAGCAAGACAATAGTCTGACTTTCAGAGACCTCCATTCATTCTTGATATCAGTAAAAGAAGTTTTAGTAAGATTGTGCCAGCCAACTGAAATACCTCCCACAGAACCTTATAAAAATGGAAGACCATATCAAGTTCAGTCAAAATCTCATACATACTTGAAAAGGACTCACCACTACACTTGTCTCATAGACAAATCATAGAGTCTCTCCCTCTCTCTCTTCAGCTAAAGATATTAGCATGCATATTAATGCACTAGGCATAAATGGCATATGACTAAAGCTTAATAATCAAGTGTAGATAATCATACACATACATAAAATTATGTTTTCATTTATTTTCCTTAAATAATGTTACTATCTTGTTAAGTTTTTACGTATCTTCAAGTGTATGTTCTGAGGTTCTTCTGGATGTTAAGCACTTTTTTTTAAACACCTTCATTGAAACATCACTTGTAACATAGGCAAATTTACATTTATACAAAAGGAAAGAAATGATATTAACATTAACAAGCATTATACTTCACATATGTTGCTATATATCATATACCCTAAGCAACATTACATATATTATTCAATTCCTGCCCCTTTTTTAAACAAGAAACATCTTTATTAAACCATCACTTATGACATAAGCAATCATACATTTATATAACAAATCACACTGACACAATCTTAGTTGCAAGCATTTTACATTACAAACCATACTGGCATAGTCCCAGATGCAAACATCACTTATAATCTACCTAATCATTTTCAGTCAAACATTACATAGCTCATTTAAGTCCTGCCTCCTTTTAAACCTCATTCCTCCCCTGTATGTATTGTTCCCACAATTCCCATTTTTCCTATGTAGTTTGCTCCTATCCTTTTCCAAAAATCTCAATTCCAGTTGTTTTATCTCTGTTACTATATTCACTACTTCTAATATAGTTGGTTTAGATTTTGATTTCCATTTTCTAGTAATTGTTTTTTTGGCAGCCACCATTATTAGGCACAGCAAGGCCTTACCATGTCTAGGCAATTCCAATTCTGTGTCATAGCTCAGAAAAATAATCTCCCTCATCGCAACAATCTGCCCACCCAGCATCTCTGACAGTGAATCCTTAAAGTCCACCAACCCATCACACTCCCAGAAAATATGTTCCAAAGTGTCTCTTTCTTCCTCATCACACCTCCAGCATTTGCTATCTACCTGAGGAAAAATTCTCTGGAGTCTACTTGGGGTATAAAAATATCTATGTAAACATTTCCAAGCAAAAATCCTAAATCTTCTAGATTTTGTTGCATATTTGGGAGAAATACATATATCCTCCTATTGTTTCTTTGTGAATTGCTTATCCAATCTCTCTTCCCAATCCTTTCTAACCTCCTCTGATTGATTCTTATAATTATTATGCAGTATTTTATATGCTCTACTAATTATTGCTTCTTTAATGGCAGCTTCTGTTCTAGTCTCTACTAAAAACTCTACCAGTGCTGGTCTTTCTTTTAGCCCTCCCCCCATTTCTTTCTCTTTGCCTATACTCTGATATCAATTCTTGATAGGGAAGGCAATCTCTAACCTGCAGTTCAAATAAATTATTGTCCTCTTCCCATTCTATTACATTTCCCTCTCTAGTTATTTGCTCCCAATACCTTGGTTCCTTTGTCAGTTTTCTCCAATAAATTCCAGCCCCCTCTTGTCTATTTTCTATATCCCTAATTGCAGTCATCCCTATCAGCAGAATCTCCTTTTTCGATTCCCGTGTTGGCTTAGTTCTTAGAATACTTTCTGCTACTTTATGAGTATAATTTTCTGTATGATTATTGATATTCTCTTTAGAGGTCTGCATCCAAAATCCCAGTCTCACCTTGTTTCTGAGCTTCCCTCCTGTTTAAACATCATCCCTTTCTACTTTGAATTATAGTTTGTGATATGTATAGGGCCCTTAACTGTGAAGCTCTGAAATACCCCTTTAAATTGGGTAATCCCAATCTGCCCTGTTCTACTGGAAGAATCAGTTTATCCCACTTGGATCTTCAGCCTATGTCACATCTTACAAAATGTGTTTTATTGAAAGCTCTCAAAAAAAGAAATCACCCCCCAATACCCCCCTAAAACCTATTAATGTAATACTAACACACAAAACTATGTAGATCTTCAAATACTTTACCCTCCTAATAGGAACAAAAGTCCCAAACTGACAGCCGCACTCATAGACATGAGTTAACCTAAAAGAAACTTTAAACAAGCTAAGATGCATGATGCAGCTTGTGCTTCTACTAAGTGGTAATTGCTTTTGTCTTTTCTTTATAGCTCTATCTAGCTGGGAAAACTCATGAATGGTTTCAGAGAACATTATGTCCTAGCCAATTTCTCTTCTCAGTTTTTTCTCATCATCCAGTCACTTTCTACCAACCTGTAGCTGGTTTCTCTTTATCAGATCTCCATGGAGGCATGATAACCAGGCAACCAGTTTCTCTTTATCAGATTGTTTCCATTGAAACATGAAGACTGGCTGCAGAATTGCTACTGAGCATACATGTTTTTGCTAGAAAAAAGCCTCACAATATTCAATATTATTTTTCATTTACTTGCTTACTCTTAAAACTTGTTACTAAATCAGTCTAAGATCCTTAATCCAGTCATCTCCCCATGCAAGAATGAGAAAAAGCGCATTCATTTTTCTTTTGTCATGCCCTTTTAACTGGCTTTTTTTCATTGCATTGCCTACATTTCATTTTCAGAGTAAGGAGAAGGAGATGAATGGATGCATTGAGAGGATAGAGTCTGGTCAACCTATAGACTCCTCATATGTTAATGAGGGGAGTGGTTCAGCCCAGAATGTACAATGTTCGACAGTTTTGAAACCCTTGGCACTTGGTACAAAGAGACTGGATAATCTTCTTATCTCAGATGTTAATATTAATGGGTCTACCGATGTTGAATCTTCTGATATAGTACAGCAACCATCAATCTCTTTGAACTCAATGGGTACTGGGTCGAGTAATACCAATGTTTTTCTTAATAAACAGCCTTTTTTAAAGTTGCAGCTGCCCAAACCTGTGAATACCATCAAACAGGAAGTGACAGAGAATTCTAAGAGCAGGAACAAACTGGGACAGAAGAGACAACAGCTCTCGGGTCAGTTAGAACTTGGCCCAGCAGTTCATCTTAAAGCTCTGAAGGTTTGATTATTAATATTTTTCAGCTGCTTTGAGTGTCCTTGAATGTGACGTACTGAATGTAGGACTTTTGTTTATACTTACTAAGAGATATTATTTACATGATGTTTTACTTGACTTAAAGTTGTTTGTTCGTAACATCTCTTTGAAGCTATTGTTTGCTCATAGTAATGTTTCCACCTGTCCTTTAAGGAGACCTAGTGAGTTTGTACCAGTAAATCCTCCACTGCTTGAAGCTTTTATTAAAGTCTGTGAGGATATCTACAAGTATTTTATGCATTCTCCTTTCAATCTGAGTAAAATACAGTATAAAACACTTTGTTGTTTGATTGCTCTGAGAAGATCTTTATATACGTCCTGTGGACAAAGGGGGACCGGCTGCTGTTATGGATCTGAAGGATTATCTTGAAAGCATGATGTAAATGTTAAATGATTCAGCAACATATACAAAGTGCAGTAATGTTGATATTGATAGATTAATATCTAAGGTTAATAATTTAGTTTATGATTTATTTATTGAACATGTTATTGATAAAGCAAAGTTTTTTTGTAGTAGATCATCCCCTAATTCCTGCCATAGATGGGCTTCCTAAAGTACAGAAAAGTCTTTTAGTTCCACCTATGCGGCCAATTGTATCTGGGAGAGGATGGGCCACAGAACCCTTCTCTCTATCTTTGTAGAGAAACAACTTCACCCTATAATGGATAATATAGATACAGTTTTAAAAGATACAAAGTAGTTTTTGAAAAGGTTTGCAGAGTGGTCTGCTATGGGTCCTCAGAAAGACATTTTATTGGTCACCATGAATATAGTGTCTCTGTTTATAGTCATTCCTAAGGAGACAGGTGTTGAATATGTTAGGCAGTTTTTGCGTGACCACTCTAGTTACTCCATGCAAAAAGTAGAATTGATATCTTCTTTGTTGGATGTTGTTCTCTCTAATAATGTGTTCTTCTTTGCAGGTGAATATTTTATTCAGAATGTAGGGGTAACTATGAGCACAATGTGTGTGAATAGTTATAAACATGGTGCTTGCACAATGGGAGAATCAGTAAATTTTTAATGAATATAATCCATTTCGTCAATTTATTTTGCATTATGGATATTTTGTCTATGATGCTTTCCTTGTATGGTCGGGATCAGTTGATTAGTTGGATCAGTTTGTTGATTTCCTACATGGGTTGACTAATTTTCTTAGAGTTACCCATAGCTGTTCTATGAGTGATTGGTTTTTTAGATGTCTCTCTTTTTAATTCTGTTGATGGGTTTGATACGAAACTTTATAAGAAACCCTGTAAGGTTAACAACAAGTTACATGCAAAGAGTATGCATCCTAAGAAAGCTAAAAATAATGCTATGAAGGGTGATTTTTTTTAGAAATGCCCAACTTCATACTAAGGATAGTGATATGTATGATGCCTTTGACGTATTGGTAAATTATTTTAGACAGAGAGGATATTCTGATTCTGATATATTTCAGATGCAGAATGATATTGTTACTTGTAAATTAGATAGGGCTAGACCATATTTTGAGGTTACTAATAGAGATTCTGCTGGTTTTAATAATGGTTGCAATAATGAACTTAAAATGCGTCTGACTTATTCATGTGATGTAGCACCTGTATGTGATATTATTAGGAAACACTGGTGTCTTCTGATGTCTGATACCAGGTGTAGAGATATACTTGGTTTTGAGCCAAATTTTGCTTTTAAGAATGCTCCATCTTTGAAAAGAATGTTATGTTATAAAATACTGAATGTAAAGAATGACTCAAACAGATTAGTACAGAAGAGGAAAGGAACATATCCATGAAATGGCTGTAATTTCTGTACATATATTAGTATGGATAGTTTCTTTTTTACATCCTGTTAGCCAATGAGGTTTTTGAGTTTGATCTATTTGCGAATTGTAGTATACAGAATTTGGTTTATCTTGCTGTCTGTCAAATCTGGGATTGTTATTATGTAGTGAAAACGAATAGGTTTTTTCAGGGAATGTATTAGAGAACACCTTTATATTATTAAGAGGCAAGACACTAAGAATGCCTCAGCCAAACATATTATTAAAGAAGGTGCTGAACATAGCTTTAGGTTTATGGCCATTGAGAGATTTTTTGTTACAGGTAGAGGGGGTGATATTAAAACTTTAACTGAATGTCTTGAGACTAAGTAGGTTCCTAGATTATCAGCACATAGGGATAAATGGTTGAATGAATGTGTCCCTTTAAAACCTGTGCTGAGGCTGAGGAGTTTGAAGTATTGATTTGCTGGTTTATGTATTTATTTATTTATTTACTTCCATTTGGTTTTAACTTTGTAGATCTGATGAAGCACCGTGTGTTGGTGCGAAAGCGCTCATCTTATATTTTTATTATTCTGTATTTTTATTGTTTTATTATTATTAAAGTGTCTGTCCTCCTACCAGCTTCTGTGTGGTTTTCTGGTTTACTTATTTTGTTGTGCTGAAGTTTCTATCTGCTCCACACACTCATTTCATTTCTTAAAACTGAACAAGAAAGAAAAGAAAAAAAAAACAGCTGCACCTGTTTACAGTTCCCATTACACTTAAAAATAACTGAGAAAACTTTACTTTATAGCGTGAAAGAAAATCATACACTAGAAAAATAGTGCTAATAAGAAAAAAATGTCTTTACTTACAGTTGACTTTCTCCCTCCTCTTCCCCTCCCTGAAGCATTTTTTGAACATTAATTACATGAAGTAGGACATATGCTTTATTGTCCTCCACAAGTCCAACAAATTCTGAAAAACTCCCATATATGCAGATTTTCTTGTTCTGTCATATTTCACACATATAATTATTGCATTGTAATCCCACATTAAGTTACTGGTGTTATTACTGTTCATCTCCATCTTCCAAATCCTGTCACTGCTTCATTTCCAATGTACTCTCATTTCTGCTAGTCAGCTCTTGTGCTCCCTTCCTTCATTCCAACATTTTCTGTTGAAACACTGGAAAACATTTCACAGGTATAGTCTCTCTGTGGTTGCTATTACCAGATGATCAAGAAGCAGTATCTCTTTCTGTTTCACAGCTCACTTTTTGTTGGACAAACTTTTGTATTTCCTCCTTAGCATGTACGTCATCAAAAATTATTTTCTCCCTGCAGGGAAGAATACTTTGAAGACAACTAGGTATAGCAGTTTGAATCTGACATCTGTGTAGAACAGAGTGTGTGTTATTACTTTAAGAAGCATTTCAAAGTGAGGGCACATCCGTATAAATAGAGAGCACATGCAGGCAACAGAGCCGTTTTAAGTGACCAGCCAGAGTGTTCATAGGTTCATAGGTTCATAGGTTCATACTAGGCTATCTGCCCAAGGGCATTTATAAGCCTAGCCCATAGTTATGTGGCTTTCGCCACCCCTTTAGTTTGAATAAAAACTATGCCTATCATTTTGCTGTGCCTCTGCCAAGCAGTGACACTGAAGTAATCCCTGGGGTATATCTGCAATCTCCCATCCATTGGTCAAGATTCCTCTTGAACAAGGCCAGAGAGGTGCTCTGCCTCACATGTACCGGGATTTTGTTCCACAGCATAGGGAGTCTCTGGGTGATGAATCTGTCCCTCCAGCACGTTCTATTTATAACCGTGTCAAGGTTTAAGTCTCCCGCCCTTGTGGTTCTGAGGATCTAGATTTTTTGAGGTGAAGCATATTCATCAAATCTGGGTTTGACATGGCCTTATATGTCAGGCACAGGTCACCTCTGAGCAAGCGGTATGAGACTGAATAGAGCTGGAGTTCTTTCAGTCGGGCAGCATAAGACATATTTTTGAGACCCTTTATCCTTTTGGTGAGGAACTTTTGGGGCCTTTCAAGCTGCAGCAGGTGTCTGGTCAGATACATTCTGAACGGGGCATTGTACTCAATCATAGGTCTAATGAGTGATGAGTACAGGGGGACGATGACCTCCCTTGATCTAGATGTGAATCCCTTCATGATCAGGTGGGCGATATAGAAGGTTTTCCTAACTACTTTAGCAACGAGTGTCAAACGAAAGGCTACTGTCAACCTGGGTCTCCAGATCCCTGATGACTTTTTCTGTGCTCAGTGGATTGCCACCTATATGGTAGCTAGGGGTAACCTTGTTTTTCCCGAAGGGTATGACTATGCATTTTTTGGCGTTTAACTTCAGGCCATGGCTCTGGCACCAGTTATCCGTTTCTGTGAGGCCCTTCTGGAGGATATCTGTGTCAGATGTGTTTTCGACTATGGTGCCCAGTTTGCAGTCATCTGCAAACTTTGTCAGCCATAACCCTCCTGTGTTTGCTTGTACTTCAGAAAAGTAGATGCCAAACAAGAGTGGACCCAGGACTGAGCCCTGTGGGACACCACTTGTGACAGGCTTTGAGTCTGACATGGCTCCAGCAACTCTGACCCTGTGGGTTCTGTCACTTAGCCAGTTTGTAACCCATCTTGTGATGTATGGGTTTACATTCAAGCTGATGAGTTTTTCGATGATACCTGAGTGGGGTATTGTGTCGAAGGCCTTTGCCAGGTCGAGGTAGGCTGTATGGACTGCCTTTCCTCATCAATGGCCTTGGTGACTGTCTCGAAAAAGTCAACCAAGTTTAAGAGGCAGGATCTGCCTTTGACAAAGCCAAACTGGGTTGGATCCAAAGTCTGCAAGTTCCCTATGTCTTTATTTATGAGTTCCATTATGATCCTCTCCATGGCTTTGCAGATAAGGCTTGTCAAGCTAATGGGGCGGTAATTTCCAGGGTCTGTGGAGGCATCGCCCTTATGAAGTGGGACCACAGTCGCCGTGCGCCACTCCTTGGGTACGTATCCTGAGGTGAGGCTAAGATTAAACAGCTGTCCTAACTTTGGGTTTAATTACTTGTTGAGTTCGTGAAGCACACAGCCGGGGACACCATCCGGTCCCATGGATGCTGTGTTTTTTGCCATAGTGAGGGCAGTTCTCACCTGGGCGTTGGAGATGTTTGGGGGGGGCTACAATCCTCTGGAATAGATATCTCTCCTTTTGGGGGGGAGAAGTTTGCACTGAACCTGTCAGCCAGTATGTTGGCAATGTGTGTAGGTTCAGTAATTTTCACATCATTTTGAACTAATTCTGAGCATATCTGGGAGTTTCCTCCTAGGTTTCTAACATAGCTAAAGAAGGCCTTATGATTCTCTTTAGAGTCCTTGGCGATTTTTCTCTCAAAATTTGCCTTGGATGATTTTATGAGAGCTCTTAGTTTTTACTTATAATGATCAAAGGTGTCTTACCTTTCAAGGATTTTGCTCTATCTTGTAGTAGCTTCCTCCTTTTGTTGTAGAGCTTATTTATGGCTGGGGTCCACCAGACTGGACGCTTGCCTTTGGTACAGAGAGTCTTAGTTTTGTTTGGGATTGCCTGATCCATGCAGTCCTCTAGGTGCTGGTAGAAGGCATTTGTAAGTGATTCAGCGGTTTGAGTAATGTTTACCACTGGCTCAGGGGCCTTAAAGGAGACCACACTAGTTTTAGAAGTGTGAAATCGGCTTTTGAGAAGTTTTTCACTGTAGTCTTTTTGTTGCAGGTGGGGGCGTGATGAGGACCTCCAGCGAGATTAGTTTATGATCTGATCTCACCAGTGAGGGGTATACTTCCGGTGTTGAACATTTTGATCACATGTTCGTGATGATGAGATCAAGTATGTTTTCTCCTCTTGTGGGGATGGTGACTAGTTGTTCCATGGCATTTGAGTTTATGAACTCCAGGAATCTTTGGGTTAGAGTGTTCGGGCTTGAGTAGTGTTCCCAGTCTATATTAGGGTAGTTGAAGTCACCTAGTATGATGGTGTTTGGAGATACATTTATCCCTCCAATGTTTTCAGGAAGGCCATGTGAGGTTCCTGAGTTTGAGAGGGTGGCCTGTAACATGCTACAAATTGCAGAGCAGTCTTGCCTATGGTTAATTGCACCTGGATGGTCTCCGATGCATCGTGCGTTGCCACCAACCTTGAGGTGTGGGTGTCCTTTATGAATATGGACACCCCCCCTCCTTTCTTGGTGTTGTCCGGATTTTGGGGCCGGAACACATGATATGAGGTGAAACCTGTTAGTGCTGGGGTGCTCTCAGGAGCCTTGAACCAGGTTTCTGTCACAGCACAGACATCGATGTTCTCCATATTGAGAAGGGCCTCGAGTGCGTGCATCTTGAGATTGAGACTTCTGGCATTGTTGACATGTATGAGTGCAATAGTCAGTCTGTTTGCTAATTTGTTTAAGTTTGGTACTAAGCCTCAATCCTGATGTGTTTGTATGTAATAAAGCTGCTTGAACCGAACCTACAACTGTTTGTCTGTTTTATCCTGACTGGATGAGCGACAACCTGCATCTCGACATTCTTGAATAGTGGAATACATTTGCTTCTCTTCTGCCTGGTGTGCAATGAGTAATCATTCTCCACAAACACTCTGCTGTCTCCCACTTTTAATACTTGTCCTTCTGCCACAGCTTTGTCAAAATCAACTCTTTCTGCTGGTAGGATTGCATCTTTACTAACAAAGGTCTAGGTTGCTTTCTCATAGCCAGGTTTGGAGCATACACACAATGTGCCATTTCAACTTACAACTCCTGCTGCAGAATACCAGTCCAGTTGCTTATTTGTGCTTTCATAAAGTGAATGCAGTCCATTCTTCCGGCTTTTCAGGCATAGCTGAAAATCTCAGGTTTTCCTGATGTGCTCTGTCCTCTAACTCTATTATTTTTGAAACATCTATTCCTGGGTATTCTCATATTCACCCAGCCTTTTCTTCATTTCAACCTCTGATTTTTGCAGTTTTGTCACCTCATCTAAATATTTGTTTAAAACTTCTTCCATTTTTGTCCAGCCTTTTGTTGTTTGTGTTGATATATTCCATCAGTGTTTTGTTTATTTTAACCAGGTCTGTATGCTTATATGTTATATCTTCTTGTAGGTTACTGGAATTCATGTCTGGAGGTTGCATTGCTTTTTGCTGAACAGCTGCTGAATTTTCCCTAGTCAGTATTACTTCCTCTCTTTTTGTAGCTGATTTTTTCCAGGTCCTCTGTATTTCTTTTTTCCTGGCATCCATACAGTATACGTACTAGCCAGTTACTGAAATTTATCCATAATCACAAGTCTACTGGCCTTCTGTGCTGAGTTTCTGTTTTCATACTGGGAGAGATAGAATTAAGTTGTTACTTAATGTGCGGCTATCTTGGAAGTCCAATGTTAAGTACTTCTTGAACTTTTTTGAAAACTCTATCACACTGTATGATATGTTCTGTAGTGGTTATATTACTTTGTAAAATGTGGAACTCCTCTGTATTGTTGCAATTACCATTGCACACAGGCCATGGCTGAAAAGGGTTCTAAGACCAGCTCACCTACGTGGTTAGCAATTACATAAATTAAAATTATGAAACTTGGTAAATAGGACATTAATTATGATTACAAAATAAATGGTAAAAAAAAAAAAAAGAAATAAAGAAAAGAAAACAAATCAAGCAAACAGTAAAACGAAAAAGAAAACACCATCATCATTGTCATCATCATCAAAGATCTAGGGGCATTGGCAGACAATTTAAACATTGATCAGTATATATCTACTTAAGTTAGGATATCATATTCTGTATCTCATCTAATTTGTAAGTCTCATTGACTTACTTTATGATTTTCTTAGTATCATGATGTACCTCACCAGAACAGTGGCAAGAGTGGGGCAAAAGAGGCCAAAATCCTGGGTGCAGGGTGTTAGGAGGAAAGGTTGGGAAGGGCAGTTCCTACATTTTTTTTCTGTAGTGGCATTTGTGAAGGCCAGTACAGAAAGGCACTTCAGCACTTTGGAGATTCATATGTGGTAAGCTTATGCAAGCTCTTGGCCTGCTACAGTTTAAAAATAGGTCTTTTTTAATTTTAAGAAATGAGGGGTGTAGATCTGGCTTATTTGTTCTTGAAGTGCTGAGGGCCGGAGGTGTAAGTGGATTCTTTTTTTTTTTGCTCTTCATGTGAAGAGTTATGGGAGTGTGGTGACCAGCACTGGTGCTCAATGGGTCAGCTGGAGTTCTGTATCTCATTTATCTGACCCTTTATTGTTTGCCATACTGTTTTTGTAGTCTTTGAAGAAGTCACCTAGAATGAATTATAAAGGTACTGTGATTCCTTCATAGAAAAACCATAGAGTTGGAAAATTTAAACTGTTCAGAATGGCTTCAGAAGCAGTCATTAAATTTATATTTTATTTCTTGTAGTTTAATGAAAGGTGCCCTCTGCCTGGTCTATAAGACAATGTCTGATCCAATTTTATGTGAAAGTCTGTTTCTTGTATGCACTATTGCGAAAGGTAACACTAGATTGGGAAGCCTAATACTAACAATAAATACTTTATGTGGGTATATATATATATATATATATATATATATATATATATATATATATAGATATAGATATATATATGTGTGTGTGTGTGTGTGTGTGTGTATATATATATATATATATATATATATATATATATATATATATATATATATATATATATATATATATATATACATACACATATATTTTATATATATTTTATTTTATTTTATTTATTTTACATTTGTTGACTGGGCTAGTCTAACTGGATACATGTCCATTTTCAGTAGAGGCCCGGGGATAAAAGCTCCAAGATTAAACTAGTATACATTAAAAAAAAGTAAATGTAAAACATAAAATAGCGCATGTTAATATCAGTAGTACAATAATGCATTAGGCTAACATAATAGGAATTAACATGAAATGTTAAATGTGCCTATGCACATCAAGCTAAAAAATGACTGAATAAAATATTGCTGTAGGCTTACACACCTACACACGCATAATACATGAACACACAACTCACACATATTTACATGCCCATACTTGTGTGGACTTGAGCATACAGGTGGATACAGGCAACAAAATAAAATGTAGCATCCGAAGGATATGTTTGCAGATTGTGGCAATATGCTAGATGTGGAAACAATTTGACTGAGGTATATAGGTTGAATTAAGTTCCGTGGAGTGGTAGGAAAGAGATGAAAGACCCTAAGTAATTATTTTGTTTGTACCAAAATTCACACACAAATAACATAGATGGCATATGTACAAGATCATTTAGTGAGAGGATGCTAAGTCATCTTACTAGGTGGATGGTTGGGAAGGGAGAAAAAAATTGTCAGTATGCTAAACAGTTAGTGTTAATCAGGGTTAGTTCAAGGGCATAGCCATTGTGCCTTAAGGAGTAGTAGTAGTAGTAGTATATATATATATATATATATATATATATATATATACACACACACACACACACACACACACACACACACACACACACACACACACACACACACACACACACACACACACACACACACACATATATGGGTCTACTTCAGTAGATCGAAATCCCACTTACCAGATTTTTAAAATACAGAGACGACAAAGCCAAAAATCCATAATACCGATGTCCAGGAACGCTGACATTTCACTCCAGGTAAGTAACCTTTTGGCCACTATGGTGAACTTTGCCCCTTATCCTCACAGTAGTGTAATATCGGAGTTGGTATATTTAGTTGGGGGGTGTGGGGGCACAGCCCCCCACATGGGTGAGTTTAATTTGCTTTGGTTTTAATCCGTTTTCAGACTGGCCAAGTAGTTACTTACCTGGAGTTGAAAATCAGTGTTCCAAGTGGTCGGTCTTCTGAGTTGTTGGCTTTGTCATCTCAGTTATATGAAAGTTGGGTAAGTGGGATTTTGGATTTGTGAAGTAGACCCATACACACACACACACACACACACACACATATATATATATATATATATATATATATATATATATATATATATATATATATATATATATATATATATATATATATATGTGTACACATATATATATATATATATATATATATATATATATATATATATATATATATATATATATAATATTAACATGGGGTCAAAGCTTGAAGGTTAGTCCATCACAATTATGAAAGCTGAAGCTATGAACCTATGGAAATGGGAAGAAAAAGATCAGTAGTAAATAAGTAATAAAGATAATGTGTGGTATTCAGAAATAAATAGCACATTGCTTTACAAGAAATAGCATGGTTAGTGGCAACTCACTGGGAAGGGGCAATTCAGAGACAGATAGCAATCAGGAATAATAGCATGGAATGTATGGTATACAAATGAAGACATAATGACATGTAAATGGCAGTCATCACATGCATATGAAACATGGCTGAGTGATTCAAATTAGCACAATGAGCCACAATATTCAGCTGTTCTGAACGCCATGAATTTACAATGTATATGATCATCTCCTATGATAAGATAAAACAAAACTTTGATTGGAATACAAACAAATCTGACCCACCGATGACCATAATTAGCTTATCTAACCTCCTCTCCAGAGGAATGAGTTAACTGGTGCAATTTTTAGAAAAACAAATGTTTTATTTAGTCTTCACAGATGGATGAGCATTCTTGCAGTTAAATCTTAATGGTTTTACAAAAAGCTTTGCCCTGGTTATAAGGCCTTTGAGAAGAGAGGGGTCAGAATAGTTAGGTTGGGGTGTGTGTTTTAATTGGTGGACTTAAAATACACCTAATTTGAATATAACTAAATGTCCTCCATTGGGGTAGCTCACCCACACTGGCTAATCCTCCCATATCATCTTACAGTACTTGTGTCATACAATGATATTAGTTAACCATACTCAAAACAAATCTAAACAACTAAGCCTGTTCAAGGAGGATAATTATTTTTTCTCTATTTAAACAGAACCATGTGTTACTAATTTAACTGATGAAAATGTCCTGCTTGTATTACCAAGGATTCCCTAACATTTTAGGATTTTAAAACACTTTTGCCATACAGCTTCTTCATTTCCATCTGAGAAATCAGTATAGTTGTATAAGTGCCTCTAGGAATACTGAGACAGATTCTATTATCAAACCACCCGTGGCTACCACAGGTCTATATGGGGGGTCAGCTATACTCTTATATGGCTTCAGGATTCCAAAGAAGTTGGGGATCTTTGGGTGGGCTATGATTCAAACAACCTTGAATTTAACAGATCTGGTAAAACATTTCTAACAACCTTGCATTTAATAGATCCTTCTCTTGCATCCTTCTAAGTTCTTCATAGATATTATTGTAAGCCATTTGCACTGTGCCTAGGTCCTTTTTGTCATCAAACTTTTCATTGCTGAGCATGCTTTTGATTTGTTAACACAACTGACAGCGTTTGTGACCATAATTCCCCCACCCTTTACTGACTCTTCTAGTCTTGCCTTTGTTTAGATCTGTCTAAAGCCTTGATCTCGCCTTTGGATAAATTCCACAATTTCTTTTTTGGGAGGTTTACTAAGGACCTACCAGATGTTCACTTCACACTTGCTCTTGAAGGCTGTGAGTGTGGGGTGGACTGGGGAGCAAAATTCACTGGGCAATTACTGTGATAAGATGCTAGGAGTAGCATCTATGTTAGCAGAACAGCGTCTCTTAGCTACTGTGCATTCATAATGTTGTGTGTTGTCTTCCTTGACGTAGCAGATGGGTCTGCCAGCTGCTAATGTAACATTACCTCTATGGCCTGGTCATTGTCAACTACTACAGAGTGGACAGATACACCATATAGGAATTAGAAGGCATGTGTTGTCATTAAATGGAATCACTGGGGATGTGAGAAAATGGCTGTCCCAATAGATTCTTAGGTCTATGTAGCATTAACCATTCTTGCTATGGCAACTCTTCAACATCTAACAGCAAGTGACATGGTAGGAGTTTCTCAGGTATCTATATCATGAGTCCTTCACCAACTCCTTCACATGATACTACAGGCGATGGAGAAGTATATATGGTTCCCACAGACAAAAGTGGAGATAAACCATATAATTTGGTCATTTTCTGACATATCCCATTTCCCTGAGGATCTGGGGCCATTGACTGCAGCGACATTGTCCTTAAGACCCCACTTGCCCCTCATGCACCCAGTATATTAAATGGAAGGTTGCTCACTCCATCAACTGCCATGGGGTATGATACACAATGTGTTCATAGGTTCATAGGTAGGTACTAGGCTATCGGCCCAAGGGCCTATGTAAGCCTAGCCAGCAAGGTTCCATAGCTTACGCCACCCAAGAAAGTTATTTTCCTGTGCCACTATCCAGCAGAGACACAGAAGTGATCCCCAGGGTGTATTTCCTATTTCCCATCCACCCATCAAGATTTTTCTTGAAGAGTGCTAATGAATAACTTTTCTTGACATAGATGGGTAGCTTGTTCCAGAGTATAGGAAGTCTCTGGGACAGGAATATATCCCTCCAGCATGTCCCGTTTATTGTGGTGACATGGTTTAGGTCCCTAGAGCATGTAGCTCAGAGGGATTGGGATTTCTTTAGGTGTAGCATGTCCAACAGCTCTGGGTTTGACATAGCTTTATATGTTAGGCAGAGATCATCTCGGACTAGGCGATATGCTACGGAGTAAAACTGGAGTTTTTGGAGGTGGTCAGTGTAGGGAATTTATTTGAGGCCAGTAATCCTCTTTGTGAGGTACTTCTGTGGCCTTTCCAGCTGCTGCAGATGTCTTGTGAGGTACATTCCAAAAGGGGCATTGTACTCTATAATGGGTTTAATGAGTGATGAGTAGAGGGGAACAATGACCTCTTTTTTCCTGGATGAGAACCCTTTTATGATGAGGTGTGCCATGTAGTAGGACTTCCTGACTACTGTGGTGATGAGACTATCAAAGGAGAGACTACTGTCCACCTGGGTTCCAAGGTCTCTTATCATGCATTCTGTGTTAAGTAGATTGCTGCCTATGTGGTAGTTCATGGGTTTTTACCAAAGGGGATGAGGCTGCACTTTTTGGCATTGAGCTTGAGGCCATGGCTCTGACACCAGGCATCTGTCTCAGTGAGGCCCTTCTGTAGAATGTCCACATCATTTGGGGACTTGACTATGGCTCCTAGTTTGCAGTCATCTGCGAACTTCATTAGCCAGAGGCCTTCTGTGTTAACCTGTACTTCAGAGAAGTAGATACCAAACAGGAGAGATCCCAGGATGGATCCCTGTGGTACTCCACTTGTCACTGCTTTGAGGTCAGATTTGGAGTCTGCAACTTTTACAGTGTGGGTTCTGTCAGTGAGCCAGTTGGCAACCCATCTTGTGAAGTAGGGATTTATACCTATTTTAGTGAGTTTAGCTATAATTCCAGAATGGGATATGGTGTCGAAAGCCTTGGCGAGGTCACAATAGGCTGTGTGAACTACATTACCCTCATCCATGGCTTTGATGACTGCCTTAAAGAAGTCAATTAGGTTCAGGAGGCATGATCTGCCTTTCATAAACCTGAACTGGGTGGGATCTAGAGTTTGGAGGTTACCAATGTCTTTGTTTATGAGTCTCATAATGATACGTTCCATGGCCTTGCAGACCAGGCTCGTCAGGCTAATAGGTCGATAGTTCCCAGGATCAGTGGTGGCTCCCCCTTTGTGGAGTGGGATAACTGTTGCTGTGCACCATTCACTGGGCACAAAGCCTGATGTGAGGCTATTATTGAACATGGTGCTTAAGTGGGGAGCCAATTCGTTCTGAAGTTCATGTAAAACACAGCCTGGGATGTTGTCCAGTCCCATGGATGGTGTGTTTTTGGCTTTAGAGAGTGCAGCTTTTACCTGTGTAGCTGTGATTACAGGGACTCTGCATTTTTCCTGTATAGATATGGGCCCTTTAAGGGGTGAGAGGGGGGGGGTAAGGTTAGCATGGAACCAATCTGCCAGGATGTTGGCAATATCTGTCTGTGTACAATTCAGGCAGTTTCCATGATTTGTGCATCTGGCATACTTGTGACTTATAGCAGTGGTTTGTGCAGGGTGACCTTCCACTGGGTCCTCTAGATAGCAGGTGTACACATTGCCTGCTACACAGTGCTTGATAAGCTGTCCACATGAACGTAGGCTGCAGGTCACTCATAATGGTGTCCACTGTTGTGTGTTGCAGGTGATATAGAATATCCCTAGGAAATGTGACTCCTGATCCTCATCGACAATCCTCAGACTATTGCAGAGATGATGTACAGTATAACACCACACTAATGATGTATAGCACAGTATTGATGATGTATAGCACAGTACTGATGATGTATGGCACAGTACTTATGATGTATAGCACAGCACTGATGCTGTATAGCACAGTACTGATGATGTATAACACAGTACTGATGATGTATGGCACAGTACTTATGATGTATAGCACAGCACTGATGATGTATAGCACAGTACGTATGATGTATAGCACAGTACTGATGATGTATGGCACAGTACGTATGATGTATAGCACAGTATTGATGATGTATAGCACAGCACTGATGATGTATGTCACAGTACTTATGATGTATAGCACAGTACTGATGATGTATAGCACAGCACTGATGATGTATAGCACAGTACTGATGATGTATGGCACAGTACTTATGATATATAGCACAGCACTGATGATGTATAGCACAGGACTGATGATGTACAGCACAGTACTGATGATGTATAGCACAGCACTGATGAGGTATAGCATAGTACTTATGATGTATGTCACAGCACTGATGATGGATAGCACATCACTGATGATTTATAACACAGCACTGTTACAGAAACTGAACATTATTCTGCATGTGTTTGATTTTCTGAATGCACCCTTCTGTTGCTTGGACATGGCTGGTAGTGTACTGCAGTATGTGCTGGAGACCTGCAGGAAGATATTTATCATCAGTCCTCTGTTATACAACAATTACAGAATGGTGATGCCATCAGACTGCCAGACAGACCAGCGGCAGATGCAGCAGAGAAGGAGCTGGGTGAGAAGCGATTGGAGGAACTGACTTCTGTGGTACCCTATGTAAATCTGAGGTGGGTGCAATATGTTTTAGCACTGGCAAAGAGGGGGCATCTAGTCCTCAACTATGGGCCATGTAAAATACAACAGAGAACAAAACTAATGCATGCAATAATACACCCAGACTAGGCATCACAGTGCATTCACTGGCCATCAGGCTGTGCATCAGAAGATAGCTTACAGACACAGGTCTGGGCAGAATGGGCAGTACACAAGCATCATCACATCATCATTTACAAAGGTGAGTTGGGATACAGTGACAGGGAACAGCAACACTAACACAGATGGAAGGGTTACAGTGGTGGACTTGTAGGCATGCATTCTGCCAGGTGGCAGGGGGAAGTTAGGGATGGGATTTTTGTGAATCAGTGGAACCTCCAGGAGGTGAACATTGACTATATCTCAGGTAGACCCTGCAGTATCATGATGGGAGGTATCTGATTCCCTAGAAGGTGAAGCACTTTGATGGCATATTTGGGACCCCATTGTGGCCACATATTGGAAGATAGTAGATTGTTGGTGTCTATGACCATGTGTACAACCACACCACAGCATTACTCTGTTGCCATCAGTTCCACTTCTCCTTGCTGATACTTTACACCAGGATTGTTGTTGCCTACATGCAATACTTAACATTTTTTGTACTATTTCTTAACTGACACTTTTCTGTCTATTTGTTCAGCTACTCCCAATTCTTCACTAGACCCTTCCCCATCCTCCACTAATACACTTATCATAGGGTCATTAGCAAACAGGCTGATCATATTCCTGAGATATGTCCGAGACAAACACATGGAAGACTACTGGACCCAGTACAGACTTCCATGGTCCTCCACAAGTCACTCTTCTAAATTCTGACACTGCCCCTCTTATCACAACCCTTTGTTTTTTACCATTCAGACATGCCATTGTCCACTTCCTCAGTTATGGTCATGTTCCCACCTGAGACCCCCTACAGTTTTCCTATTACCATCCTATGTAGGATAATAGCCTTGCTGACGTCCAGTTAAACTATGTCTACAGATACTTCACCTATTAAGTTATCCTGTAACTTTGTTATAAAATTAGATTGTTTTTTTTGGCAGTTAACCCATATTGGTTGCTGCCTTGTAGATTGCTGTACTCTAGAAATTATACATGCTAGAACCTTTCCCCTGGAGTCCCTTCACATGTTTTCTTGTCACTGTTGTTAAGCTAATAGGTCTGTAATTTCCTGAATTTGCTCTGCAGCCCCCACCTTGAGGTGGGTTGATTTTTTTCCAGTTCTCTTTGCACCTCTGCTAGTCAGTGATCTGTTGAGGTACTCCATCAGGTGGTCTACCAACATACTGACCACATTTATGAGATCTATAGGAGACAGTCTAGCTGGTCCTTGTGCTTTGTCCTTCCTAAGAGCAGCCAGTTCTCTCTGAACCTCCTTTCTCACTCTCTGTTTTGGTTTATTTAAACTGTTCTCTAAACTTTGCCCTACCTCACTCCAAGCATGCCCCCCCAACTCCTTAATTTTCTTTGTGAAGGATGAAGCAAAATATTTCTTCTGTTTCTCTGCATTTCCCATGCTTCTGTAATCTGCTTCCAGTCTTCATTGAACCTAATCAGTTTTGTCTCCTTTCCTTCTTTCTGCTATGCACATAAACAAAACAAGCAAACAAATAAACAAACAAATAAAAAAAAACATACTTCCCCTCTTGTTCCCGCCTAATAACTTGCTTTCAGCTTTAGTCTTTGCTACCCTTACCAGGTCTGTTGACCTTTTGGTAACTTACTTTTAATCTGAATCCTCCACCTCCCTACCTCTCCTTTCCATCTCTTTTAGTGCCGCTTTTTGTTATAATTGCTAGCCTCACATGTCTACGTAGTATACTAAATCTCTCATAGTTTTGCCTTTGGCCTCTTTCTCACACTCTCTGTTGCCACAGGTACTTCATCACTAACCCATTCCTGTGGCTTGTTTTCTCCATTCCTTTGCTGCAATTCTTCTAGCTCATCCTTAACCACCTTCCCAGCATAGATATATTCCAATCTTTTAAAATCCCATGCCATTGCCTTTTTATTATTATTCTTTTCCTACTTTAAACTTTGGCTAATGGTGTCTTAATATGGTGCATGTCCTTAACACCTTCTGTATTGTTTACAACCATGAGCTGTTGGACATGCTACACCTAAATAAATCCCAATCCCTTCAAGCTACATGCTCTAGGGACCTAAACCTTGTCACCACAATAAACAGGACACGCTGGAGGGATAGATTCCTGTCCCAGAGACTTCCTATACTCGGGAACAAGCTACCCATCTATGTCAAGCAAAGTTCTTCATTAGCACTCTTCAAAAAAAATCTTGATGAGTGGATGGGAAATAGGAAATACACCCCGGGGATCACTTCTGTGTCTCTGCTGGACAGTGGCACAGGAAAATAACTATATTGGGTGGTGTAAGCTATGGTACCTTGTTGGCTAGGCTTACATAGGCCCTTGGGCCGATAGCCTAGTACCTACCTATGAACCTATGTCCAGAATTCTATCCTTTCTGGTACAATCCTGCACCATATTTATTTATTTACTGCATTTGTTTACTGGAAATGTCTGACTGGGCCATGCAAGACCACTTTTCAGCTGAGGCTCCAGGAGAAAGACTCTATAACAAACAGAAAATAAAACATTTATACAGTACATTATAGTTGAGCTAGCATGATAATTAGGCAAAAGATGTACCGGTTAAAATGTTACATAATTACATACAGACTTACATATATACAAACTGAAAACATCTTACATAATAAATACATCTTACAATGGGATAAAAATTACATTAAAAACCAGTCAGCAAATGTCAAAAGTAGTTTTCAATATTTGATGGTCCCAAAGTAGTAGAGTTGTAGTAAGTTCCAAAGTACCAGTGTGTTTGGAATATAGATGGGAATTGTATTTTAAGTGGACCTGAAAGTTAGTTAGGAGGGGAAGATGTAACTAGGGTAGACTAGTCTTGAGTGATAGTATGATGGAGACAGGGATATATAAGCAGAAAGTGTAGACACAATAGTGGTGAGTCAGCCAGTTGGGAGTTTATATTGACATAATCTAGCATTCAGGAGATGAGCATGGAGGCTTCTTTTAAAGGTATGTTTATTGTCTATTTCCCTAAGTGGGCTGAGTATGGTATTCCAGATCTTGGAGATATGACTGGAGTAAAGAACATCTCCCAGATGAGTTCTGGGATTAAGATTGTTGAGCCAGGAATTTATATTTAGAGCAGAGAGGTCCACTGGGGTTATACCCCAGCAGGAGGATATTCAGGGTAGGGCACTCATCTGGGTGGTGAAGTATGGAATGAGCATTTTTTTTTTTTAGCTGGAGAAATTTTTAAGTTAGTTTGTGAACTCCATCCAGTTTATGTTTGAGAGTGCTAGGTGTATTGCCTAATGAGCAGGATTCGAAATAAAAACACTATACACCAAAAGTTAACTAATGCAAACTTTATTTCTACTGACACCAAGAAAACTAACAAGCTAATGAACTTTATTTGTCTGTTAGAAACAGAAAAGTAAATTCACTCTATTCTACTAAAATAAAAAGTTTAGCAGAGAATAAGATTAGACAATACATTTAAAGAAAGTTATACATCACCGATAAAGGGAAAGCTTCATCCTGTCTTCAGTTTCGACTGGGAAGCCCCATTGCAGTCAGGCAGGAGTCCTCATCGGGAAAACAGTCCTGGGCAGTGCGTCCACTCCACAGGTGAGGCTTCTGCCTGAATGCGGAGAATCCCATCTATATATAACCAGGTTGTTTACCATAAGTCATGAGAATCAGTACTTTCCCAGTGTAGGCCGGATCTTGCTAGAGCATTCTGTGGTGTTGGCCACCCACCCCAGAAGGAACAGCAAATCCTGCCAAGTACAATGATTCTGCAAATTTCAAATACTACACTGGAATATTCCAATAACCTTGTGAGTTTAGTACATTACTAGAAAATTCCAGACAAGTCATGTTTCATAACCAAAAGTAGTAAACAAAGTATGTTTTGTAATCAAATGTAACTTGCTGAAATCATCAGAATGTTCCGGAACAGAGCGTCATCTCTTATGCCTGCCCAGAAGACTAGAATGTTTCAGAACATAACATCATTCTATATATCAAAAAGAAATAAGAAAGAATAAAAGGAAAGAATAAAATGAATGTCGAGACAGTGAGGCAACAGTCAAATAATCACACTTTCTCAATGTTCCCTTCTTTTGTATTACATTCGTATCATACTAGGTCATGATGGGATCTGTTAGGCAGATTGGCAGTGAATTTGGCAATTTTATTTTAGCATTGTTCAAGTTTTATCAGGAGGCTGTTTTGTTGGTTAGTGAGGAGTGGGCTAGCATATAGGATTGCTGGTACGAAATACAGATGAGCAGTAGATTAATGACCTAGTCCAGTGAGAGGTGGCTTGGCTGTGTATAGAGCTTCAAGCCTTTGGTGATTTTTTATCAAATAGCTTGGTGTTGGAAACCTTGTAAATGTAATGTTTTGAGCAGAGGAAATAGTAAAACTATTTGAGTTTTGGGAACTAGTTTTAGAGAGTAAGAACATCAGTTTGTTTTTTTACTATTAAGTGTAAGCCAAGCATTTTCTATCCACTGTTGCACTGTTGAATAGGATTCCTGAGTAATTGTCTGTAGCTGTCCCAGTGAGGATGTAGCATCATCTGCATATTGAATCTTTGCGGATGGAGATGTGACAGTGTAAAGCTTATTTATGTTTTTGTTGAATAGCAAGGGTCCAAGAATGGGTCCCTGGGGACACCTATAGAGAAGAACAAGTGTTTTGCCACCTTACTGCTTCAGTGAGATTATTTAGGTAGCTCTTGAACCATGATGATATAATTTGTGATAAGTTAAGTTCTGCTATGCTCTCAATCAGTTTTGGGTGTGGGACAGTTTCAAATGCCTTGGAGTGGTCCAAACAAATGGTTGTGAGTGGTTTGCTAGCATTATAATGTTGGCTGATGTTATCTGAAATGATAACAGAGCAGTAGTGGTGCTATGGAAGGTGGAAACCATGTTGCGTTGGTGGGAGGAGATTGTTGTTGATTTGATATTGGATGATTTGAGTACATATACAATACTGTAGGGTTTTTGAGAGGAGAGGAATTATAGCTATGGGTCAGTAGTTACCTAGGTCAGTAGAATTTCCTCCCTTATGTACTGGTAGGATGTATGATTGTTTCCATATTGCAGGAATGTATGAATTGATAATGCATCTATTTATGAGGATGGAGACTTGAAAATGCTAAATCCACAGCTGCTACTTTACAGGTCTTGGAGAGGTGTGGAAAGCCGTGAACTGTCAGTAACAACCTTTTAATCAAAAAGGAAAGAAATAAAGCTTTTATTTCAGTTCTGCTTAAATATTTTAATTTGGATTTATTGTGACTTGTGTGGTGATACTTTTTTGTATTTTTTTGCTTTTTTTATCTGTTTGCATTTTTAGTTTGTTCTGGGACTTTAGTCATGTAGCTTTATTTGCAGTTGTGGAAAGATTATGTTTATACATTATAGTGCACTTCTATCTCCATAGGTAGAATTACTTGTAAAAGCTAGCTAGTTGTATTTTGAATCCTGTCTGGGGGCTTAGTTTTGTAGTGCACTTCACAGTTGTGGCAGAACTGTGAATTACTGCCAGATATAAACCTGATTTAGTCATTTATTACTGCATTTTGTCCATAAACAGTGTTACTGGTAAGTGTCTGCATAGTCTGGTGCCTTAGATGGTGGTAGAATTGCAGCAGTCAGAGCATTGCATATTCTGCTCCTGAACTGGTGCTGCACTTCTTTTACAATTATTTATGTTCCAGTTTTACTGCTAGAGTCTTATATTATGCTTATCATTTAACTGCTTAAAGTTGTATTCCAATGCCTTTCTGTTCCCTTATTCTGTGTGTCTGCACCCCCCCCAATGTGACATTAAGCTAAAGTTTCTGAAATTCTAGTCTACTTGAGGTCATAGACCTATACCGCATTGTCACAGGATAAGAGCTCCAACATTGTCTTTATTTGATTGGATCTTTTTCTAGAAAGCCTGCTATATTTAGCACAGAGCTATGCCCACCCAGGGTCTTTTATGCAGGACGGCAGTGGTGTGGAACACCCCAAATTGGGAGCAACAAACTTTTCATCAAAAAGAAAAGAAAGAAAGAATGAAAAAGCTCCAGTACTGGCTTTGTTTGATTATTTTTTTAAAGTTTAAATTTTTTTCAACCCCCCCCCCATCCTTCTCCTGTTGTAATAAAAGGCTGTGTCTCTGGCCTTCACTCCTTTGGGAAATCTGATTTCCAAAGTCCCTTCTTCCCCTTTTTCATAGCCATTATCTATTGCATAATCTGTTTTCGTACTTCTTCCACCCATTGCTTTCCATAAATACATGATAGTGAGTGCCCACCCAGTAAATCAGTATTTCTCTTTAATAAACTTCCTTTACCACATATTGTCTTCTGCTTGTTTTCCCAGAGCTCCCATATGCCCAACATCATTCCCACACATTGATAGGGTCCTGAATTAGTCCTGGTTCATCCTTGGCATATAAGAGATTTATTTTATTATCCTGGACTTCAGTTAACTGTTTTAGAGTGCTACTGCTTTTTAGTTCATTTTGCACTTTAAATCATTTTAAAGATCCCTCATACTTGAAACTGCCTTGTCCAGGTAATTTGGTTAAATTGTTTTGTCATAGCATCACACTCTGAAGTAATCATTTGTGTTTTACATTAAGATGACTGAGGTACTCCATCTAGTGTCAGTAGGTGGTGTGGCCTGCATGATTTGGGAACACATAAGAAAGCTGTAAGTGTAGTCATTTTATTGGCCAGATGACGTAGAAGCCAGTTTCCCATGTTTTAAGTGCCTGTACAAATTTGGTGCATTTCTGCACCACTGCCCACCATGCAGTGGGTTAGCAATGCCCTGTATAGATGGAGATACCTAGAAACCAAATTTTTCCTGTAAAACCAGCTCTGAAACTGTACAAGTAATTAGGTGAGTGTAGAGCAACTACTTTTGTGTGTTGAGTAGCACAGAGCAGCTAGTTTGTCTGATGAGGATAACTGACTCCTGAATTTAGTATTATATATCCTAGTCCAGTCTCTAGCTCCAAAAGCACCCTTAGTCAGCCAACTGTTAACCCCTCATGCACCACACCCTTGAAGCTCACCCAATAAAGGACTTGTCATCATGGGTGTGCACTTTCCCAATTCCTCTGCACCCAGTTTTCTGGCTATGGGTGTATTGAGCCAAAGTAACAATCATCTAATATTCACTGATGTGATGCCCACTACTGCTGTCAATATGTGATAGGCACCACTATGTGTTGTCCCCATGCTGGGCCAGTAGTCAGTGAGCCTGAATCCTCACCACTGATACTGGAGAGGGAGATGCACTTAGAATACAAATGGTTACACTCATTATTTCCACATGCAGAACTGTCTGCATCAAGTACAGTTACCCTTAAGAGCAGACAGGGAAAACACTCAGCCCAGGGTCTGGATGTCTCTATATCTGTCTCCCGCCAGATCCCCAATAAGAATCCTCACTGGTACAGCTGTAGGATTAGATCCTCAGCTGAGTGTCCAAGCCAAGTCCTCCAGCACCCTCTATGCAAACCCAGAGCTTCATGTCCCTGCCACAAGTAGCTGACACACACAAACTTTGAGATATTTGATTTCCACACACACACCTGGGAAAGGCTGGCACAGGTCTACTAGTCATGCCCCCTTCTGCCGAGACTATAAGGTAGTCACCACTGCCACCAGACACTTTACAATCAGCAACTCTAAGGCCCTTAACAATGGATGTCCAATTATACTGTGTAATATTAATACTAATACAAATGGTGGTAGTTCACCAAGATGGCTAGGCCTTCTGGAGTGGCCCACACAGTGTCACCAAATAAATATAAGTACTCTCAAAAGTTAATACTTTCTAAAAAGAACCAGCCACAATTGAAAAGTTTAAATATATTTAATAATAAATAATAAAAGAACAAGACAATACTAAATGTATATCCACAGTAAACCACAGAGTTCAGATCACAGAAAATATTGTAAAGAACATTGAAGGGCAGACTCAGCCAAATAAAGAAAAACAATATGTAAACTAAGCTTCAGTATATTCCTGACTGAATCTAAGAGAATTATACTGTTCCCTAATAACTTATTTGGGCAAGGCAAGATGAAATATGTGAGCAGTGTTTTTTGAAGTTTGAGATAGGACTTTAAAAGACTGCTACGATACACATTTAGAGCTTTTATGGCAATGCCTGGAGCCATACACATTTACAACACTTCCCCCTTCTTTGCAAAAGCTAACAGGTAATGGCTGTGCCCAGACCTACTGGCTCTGGGCCTACTCAGCACTGTGGGTGCTGTTCAATGATTTAACAGCTAATTTACATTTCCCCTATTTTTCTTAAAATAAGCCAGCTGGTTAACCATTGCTGTGCCAGTGTTCTCTATTAAAACATATACATTTAATTCAGATACCACAATGTATGTACATGTCTCTTCATTTCAGTAGGGTGTACTGTTGATACATTTCAACACAATTAACACAAGAAAAGCTCACAAACGCATTTTCAGCACAAATATCTGTACAGATCAACTTGATATACTTATGACATACAATTATTTACAAAATTCCAGCCAGCTGTGCCGGCACAAGTCACACATCCACTGCCCTACTTCTCCCTGGAATGGCTGGCAGCACACCCGATCATCACAACTGACAACCATTTAAACCTCAAAGAAACAAATACAGTACACAGGAGATAAATATACACAATGTTTCTGGAGGCAAAACTCTTGCATGCAAGCAATAACAATCTGGTCATCAGAAACACACATGCTACACCCACTATGCATAGTATGCATCCCACACATAGACCTACTTTTGCTAAGGCACTTAAATTCAATCCTCTCAAACCCCAAACCCCAAAGAACTACCAGACACTCCACCTAAAAAATCATCCTCAGCAAACCTGAAAGCACTCAACAGAAACACCACCTAACACTGCACAAACAACAACACCCAGTGGAGCCTCAATGACCAGCCTCATAAGGCAAGCCAGTACTCTACCCAGGACTCTAGTCATAGGGGATTTCATTGTATGATATAGTGATACCTCACTCAGCAGAATGAACAAGGAGAAAATAATGAGGACTTGCCTATCAGGGGCCAGAATCCACCAAGTTATGGATGCATTCAAGTCATTGCCCCACAGGTACCAGTATATGAAGAGAGACATTATGGAGCTCTAAGACTGTGTCAAAGGCTGGTATGTGCCTAGCACTGAGCAGCATTCTACCTTCACCAAGGATAATGTCATAATACGAACAGAACATGATTGCCTTTACTAATTAGTTTAGGTTTTGGTGAGATTCTAGGGGGATACAATATTTGTCAGTGTGGGAGGACATGGTTAACAAACCACATTGCTTTGCCTAGGATGGCCTGCACCTGTCCCCTGCCCTGCAGGCTTTCAAATAATGACTAAAATACTGTCCTCCACAAAGACTCTTTTTTAGGCAATACCAAATTGACAAACCTTCTAACAGCAAAATCTACCTAATGAAATCTAAAGATGTTACTCCTCAATGCCAGGAGTCTAAATAAGAAGCTCCACTCCCTCCAAGCTCTCCTCACCTTGGAGAATACTGACATGTGTGCAGTTGCTGAGACATGGTTTAAATCACACAGAGTACTCCAGCAGTGCAAGGCGTCAGTGTCTCCCACAAATTTAGAGCAACAATTGCACAGACAGGGACTAAATGTGGAGGTGTCTCTATCTACATCAGTAAGAAGCATACCTCCAGGCTGCTTAAGAAGGATGACACACTAGAGTTTCTCCAAGTCCAGATTACCATAGACAGGGTACTATACTGTATCCTAGCAAGCTATGTCACCCTCTATGTCCCATGAGAACCCATAGCTCATACTTAAACCTATTGGAGACACTAACCATTTAACCAGTTACTACACTCATAAGGGACTTTAATTAACCTTCCTTAAACTGGGAATCCTACACAACCCCAAATTTACAGGTATTCAGATTCCTAGACTTTATAAACGCAAACACCCTGGATCAGTTAGTGCATATACCTACTAGAGGTGCAAACATATTGGACCTGGCATTCACAAATATGAGAGAATGCTGAACCTCTCCTCCCCCAGGTGCTGTGTCCTCTCTGGTAAGGTCAGACCACAAAGCAGTCTCCTTCAAAATAAAAATCAGTTCTGTAACTCCAGCAAACCCTGTAACAATCAGAAACTACTCCAAGACAAACTACCTTTTATTATGTGATAACCTGTCAAAATTTCAAGCCTCTCCAAACCCAGATAACACAACATCCTATTCATAATTCTTTAGAGAAGCTCTATACAACCATGAAAATGACTGAACCAGAAGTAAGCCCAAAATGAACTCAAAAAACAAAGCACCATGTTGGAATCCCAAATTAAGCAGGTTGTACAACAAAAGAAAAAAAGGCATAGCTAAAATGAGAAAGTGTAACACCAAAAAAGATAAACACTCTCTAATCAAACTGAATAGGCAACTAAGAGGACTAATTAAGTCCAACAAAGCCAAATTTGAGGTAAAGATAGCATCCCAGGCCAAGAACAGCCATAAGTTTTCTTTAGCTATGTCTGAAACCTCAAAGGCAACACACAACACAGTGTGCTGAACTGATGTCAAATGGAGCCATGTACACAGAACAAGGAGTTATAACAAATCTTATGGCTGACAAATTGACCTCCAGCTTTACCTCTGTCTCACCCCCAGTTGCCCCCCCAGGAAATACCATCTAACATAATCCCTCCAACTATCAGTAAGGAGCAGGTCTTAGATGCACTCTCTAAGGCCAAGAATACAGTTTTTATGGACCCTGACCATATCCCAGGATGTCTCCTAAATAGCCCGAAGTATGACTTATCAGAGCCACTGGTGTCATTATTCAGCCTTCACACAGACTTTGTAACACACGAATGGAAGACTGAGATGGTTGTCTTTCTGCATAAGGGTAGACCATCAACATTTCCTGAGAACTACAGGCCCATTAGTATGACTAGTCTCATATGCAAAGCCGTGGAAAAAATTATCATGGAAATGATTAACAATGACATAAGAAACCTTCAGACACTGGGCCCAACCCAGTTTGATTTCATCAAAGACAGGTCACGCCTACTCAACCTGGTAGACATCTTTGAGAAGATCACCAAGGGAACGAATGAGGGCAAACCGGTGTATACTGCCTATCCTGACCTAGGTAAGCCATTTGATACAATACCTCAGTTGGATATAGTAAACAAACTCAGGAATACGGCATAAACCCCTGTCTAACTTGATGGATAGTCAGCTGTCTCACAGACAGGACCTAGGAAGTTAAGAATGGACAGACCACCTCCACATAGAGTGCAGTCACCAGTGGCATCCTTCACAGCTCTGTGCTGGGTTCACTTATTAGTGGCATCTATTTTTAGAAGTCAAGGCCAATGTTAAGGGCCTCTTGTTTGCCAAGTTTGCATATGATTACAAGCAAGAAGCAATAATAGAAAGCCTTCAAGATACTAACATCTTACACAAAGGTCTAACACAGACAAATGGCTGGTGCCAAAGCTGTGCATTAAAACTCAATGCCAAGAAATGCATACTGTTAGCTATTAGACACAGTAGATAGGGATAGTAGCTTGGCTTTCTACCAACATGTGTCTAAGGTTGTAAGAAAATCATTCTATGTCACTCATCTTATAAGTAAGAGCATGGCAACTAGGTCCAGTGAAGTCATCCTGCCACTGTAGTCAGCCATCATCAGACCGATCTTTGTGTATAATGCCCCTTTTTGCATGTACCTAACCAGGCACATGCAACAAACAGAACATCTACAAAGGAACCTCACAAAAAAATGCAAGGTGTAAACACAATGTCCTGTGCAGATCACTTCAAAGCCCTATCTCTATACTCTGTTTCCTACAGACAGCTGAGAGGTGATTAATGCCTGGCATACAAGGCATCCTTGGATCCTGCTCCAATGGACCTTTTGATATCTTTAAACTGAACAGCTATAGAGCTAAGGATTTAAACTTTGCCTGCGACTTAAATAGGACATGATGGATGGACAGGTACATATGTCAGAGCATCTCCATTCTCTGGAATAGGCTTGTCATCCATATGAAGTATAGCCCTTCCCTAACCCTTTTCAAGAACAGCCTGGACCAGTGGATAGGAAATCAGCAATTCACCCTTGGTCTGATACTTATACCCCAGATGTACAGAGGCAGCTGTTATATCATCCTCTAACTAACATGTACCCCTTAAAATAACATCTAAAGCACAATAACTTGTGGGATACATTTGGGTTGCAAGATTAAGCTTATAAAGGCTCCATTGGTCATCAGCCTAGTATACAGCTATGAACTTATAAACCTATGATGTATTCTGCTTGCAGATTATTAGCTGCTACTAGAGTAGTTGGCTTCAATTTAAGGAAGTTTTATTTTTATTTCTGGATGCAATAGGAATGCTTTTTAGTGTAAAGGTGTTTGCCTGAGGTGGACTTACAGGCTGATCAAGGCATGACTGAGAACTTGCGGATTTACTTAGTATGGTTTCTGTGTAGATAAAGGGGGGTGTTAAAGGAATTTGCTATTGTGCTACCAGTATCATTTGGCATAGGACTAGGTTGAGTTTTTCTGCATGAGTAAAGAAGGTTATTGATGATGGAAAAGAAATCTCTTGGATTACTCTGGGAACTGTTCTGAATATTTACTTAGTAATTATTTTTGTCTTTTTTCATAAGAGCCTTCACTTGGTTCCATAAAAAGTGGTAAGCCTGGTAGTTCGAAAGAGTTTTGCTATTCCTCTCGATTTTTCAAACGATGTCCCTAAGTCTCATGACTTGCTTAGTGGTATGAATTAGTCAGGATACAGATCTTGATTTTGGGTGCATGTTTTCCTAAGTAGTAAATAATCATCTAGTAAGTTTAAGAATATCTGATTAAAGATGGTAGTGGCTTTATTTCCGGGTATCTGTTTTAAGTGGTAAACATCTGAAATGTAGGGACTTGTTGCATTGAGTCCCAAAACGCAGAGACTTAATGGCTGAAAGATCAGACTTATATATACCAAGTCTGAGATTCCATTTCTAGGAATATTCCCTTTTCTCTGAGGTATGGCGACCCTGGAGTTGGTGTATATAAGTTTGGGGGGGGGGGGTGTGCACGGTGGCTTGCCTTTCTGCAAAAAGAAGCTTTAAGGAGAAGAGTGATTTTTGAGATTTGGTCTTCTCTGGGTTTTCAGCCTTTTTTCTGCTTTTCGGTACTCTGCATTTTGAGTGTCGACATTTCAATAGAGAGCTCTTTTAAGCACTTGATTCAGGATGGGTGCCTTCCAAGCAGTTGATCTGGGTTTGATTCTTGGCCAGTGCAAGACATCTATACATTTAGACACTTGTCTCAATGGTGCATTGGAGAGACAATGTGTTGCTCATTTTTGGGGTTGGGGGGTTGGTATAATGGTTAAGTTGTTTACTTCACAGAGACAAGGTACAGAGTTTGATTCTCACTCTTGAAAGAAATTGCCTAGGCTTAGAATGGTCCACAAGAGCAGATAGCCTAGCACTTACCTATGAAAAGGTGAAACCGTGCATTGCATTTACTGAGGTTTCTAATTAGGTTATATGAATTAGAATTTGTTTGTTATACTTTCTAATCATATAAGTAGGGTGGTGATCACTTACAGAATTGGGTAGACACCGTAGACTGCCTGCTTGAATGATTTTTATTAATGATGGTAGTGTGATGATTGGGGAGAGACAGGCGAAGGCTGCCAGCTTAGTCAAACAGAATTTAATACATAATTCTATCATTTGTATAAATAAATGTAAAATACAGGCATGTGTTTTTAAATGAACGAAAAACACTGTAAAATGTGAACTTCAAGATTGTTACAACATTGCCCACTTGCTGTAAAGAAAAACTAAGTCAAGGCTTTCAAATGTGTCTTTTGAAACTGAAATGATTTTATGACATTCTTTGATCTTTAAAGTTGGTTCCGGTCAGGCTGGCTGAAGACATTCTGTCTATTGTGTTAACTAAGTATTAATTGCTAGAGTGTATATGTGAAATGCCTTTTAGTGTTGTATTCTCCTGTGCAGGTGTTAGCTTGCTAAATAATGCAGTTTCTATTAGCCTGGGAACTCAGAGCAGGTGTCAAGATGATGCAATATGAATACTGGGAAAACCTAAGTGTCAAAAATGGTGTAATCTGGGGAGGACCCAGAGACATGTTTGTTAGTTTGTTAGTGATGTTTTATAAACTATTTCTAACAAGAGACTGATAGCATTTTGACTTTGGACATCTAACCCAGCACTGCTTATGCTCTTTATGTATGTAAGTAGGATTGTAGCACTGTGTTTTCTCCAAGATTAGCTAAAGATTAGAAAGTTAGATTAAGTATTTTTCTGTGTAAATCAGACCTGTCCTACTGTATTATTTTAAGTTTCTGTGTGATCTGTGAACTCTTAGATATCTCTGTGGTGTAGTAGTTTTGTCTTGTGTTTTAATTATTTATTATTAAATATTTTTAAAACCTTCTACCTGTGGCTGCTTTGTGTAGAGATAAGCTCTAGAATACATTGCATATTTATAGAGGTTATTGTAATAGGCCATTCTAAAGTAAGCCATGACTGTTAGTCATACTACCATTGGATAATAATATTGCACAGTAATAATTGAACACCCGTTTAAGGGCCTTTTAGTAGCTGATATTATTAACTGGGTGGTGGCAGTAATTACTATCGTATAGTCTGGGTAAAGGGGCACAGCTGGAGAATCTGTACCAGCCTTTCCCAGGAGAGTCTGTGAAGTTGCATAAATACTTATCTCAAAGTGTGTGTGTGTTGTGTCAGCTACTTGGCAGGGACACGAAGCACTGGTTGGACAGAGAGGGTACTGGAGGTTTTAGCTTGCCCAGTTAGGCTAAGACTTGGACCCTATACCTGTGTCAGTGGGGGGTCTTAATGGGGACCTGGTGAGCAAGGGAGCAACCAGCCCCAGACTGATTGTGATCTCTGTGTGCACTTAAGGGAAATTGTACTTTACTGTGTGTATTAGTTATCCTTTCCTCTTCTATGAAATGACCTCCCTGGTGTTAGTGGTGAGGACTGAGGCTCCTTGATTGCTGGACCAGGGCATGGTCATCACAGGTAGTAAGAATCCAGTCATTATTGAACTTGGAATGCCTGGCTGGAATGGTGATCAGCTAAGGGAAATTGTAAAGGCTGAGGAAATAGTCTACCTCTCCATCAGAATAACCACTGTTTTCAGCGGGTACACCTCTGTTATTGTTTTACTGCAATCAAGTGAAAACATCTGCCTATATTTATAAATGTATATATGTACATATTTATGTATTTATTTATTCATATTTGTTAACTTGGGTAGAACACTGAACCACGTGGACCTTTTTCAGACTCAGCTTGGGAGTGCTGCATGGTTAAATGACTTGCTCAGAGCCAGTAGGAAAATGGAGGCTGAGTACTATATAGCAATGCATTTCAACATTTCTATCTGTCTCTGTCTATCTCTTTCTTTCTTGTGTACACATATGCATCACAGATACACACCAACACATAGGCAGTTCTGATCCTAACCACACTTGCTCCAAGTTGTCAACTTATGACTGGATACCTTTTAATTGTTTGACAGTGCTTAACTGAAATACATTTGTCATAATGTAATTTATTCAGTTTGTGTCACTTACATGTACTGCTGCAGCATTTCAGTCCCATGATTATTTAACTCTGATTAAGTGACTGTAGGTGAGTTACTTTCACTTGCAGACTGTTTCCCTCAGAATAACCACTTTTGAATGGGTACATTTATAAATGTTTTACTGTTTTATGGCATTCAGATGAAATAAATTCTGCTGGTTCATTTCACAGACTGACAGACATACAGGCAGATTCAAACACACATATCTACATGCACAAGTGCAGACATGCACAAACACACACACACGTGCATGCACACACCCACGCACACACACACACACACACACACACACACACACACACACACACACACACACACACACACACACACACAAATACACACCTTGAAAATCCAGATCCGTAAATGATTATCAATGATCAAGTGACAGTTATGGTGAGGTGCTTTCACAGACATAAAAGCACTTAATTTTCATGTTTAAACTGGGCACTTCTAAGTTAAAGAAATAATGCTGATAGTACTGGTGTTTGCTTGTTTTTCTCTCGATTGCTTCAGTAACCTTCTTGAAAAAGCTGATCAGGTTAAGCAGGCAGGAGATGCTCTTGACAAAAACCAAACTGGCTTTGGTCAAAAGTTTGTAGGTTGCCTATATCCTTATTTATTAATTCCACAGTGATCCTTTCTGTAGACTTACAGATGAGGCCGGTCACACTTATTGACCTATAATTACACAGGTCCATTGATAGCCTACCATTGTGCAGGAGAAGGACTATTGCTGTCCTCCATTTATACAGTACAAATCCTGTTTGGAGGCTGATATTGAATAGCCTTTGTTGGGGGCTTCACAGGTCCTTTTTCAGGCTGGCCACTAGGCATCCTAGTATGGTATCTGGCCATACAGAAGCAGTGTACTTGGCCTTGGATAGAGCTTCGAGGACTTGTTCGTGGTAGATTTGAGGGATGGGAGTGGATGCCAGCATGTGATTTAGGAATGCATGTGGGGGGTTGAAATTAGAGCTAAGTTCACTGGCTAGCAGTTTGGCTATGTCCCCTGGGTTTGAATATGTGTTATCATTTACTATTAGTTCTCTGAAGTGCTGAGTATTGTTTCTGAAGTTTCTAATATAATTAAGGAAGGTCTTATAATTCTCTTTTGTCTGGGTGGCCATTTTTACCTGATATCAGGGACCAGTGTTCCTTGTTAAGTTTAACAAGAGTGTTTTTGATATCTACAGAGTTACATTTATTTTTATAGGCAATGAGCTTTTTCTTTTATTGTAGAGACTGTTTATATGTGGGTTTCACCATAGGGATCTGGTTTTAAATCTGGCTTTATTTTTACTTTGGAACAGGATCCTGCTCTTTACATGTGCATAGAATTTGGTGGTAGAGCATTCTGCATATGCAGAGGGGTCATCAGGTTGGAAGGCGATGCTGAATTTGTCCAAGTAAGCACTCTGGTTTGGTACATGAGCTTTAACATAATATATAAATACAAAGTTATTGAAGGATGCTTCTGCCTTTAGTCTTATGGTGAATGTGACTGACTTATCTAATATCATTAGGGAGGAAATTACAACTGGTAAGGAACAGAACTGTCCCATATTGCTGATAACCAAATTGAAGATTTTGTTGCCCTTAGGTGGAGTGCAGAATAACTGGTCCAGCGAGTTTTTAGTTATAAGCCGGAATTCTCTGGGCATGCATGTTAAGGGATGTACAAGTCTCCCAGTTAATGGAGGGCTATTTGAATTCCCATAGGAGAATAGTGTTTGGCGTAATGTATTGGAACTGCATACTAGTCAGGGGTCCTTCAGTTTATAGGTTCATAGGTGCATAGATTAGTACTAAGCTAACTGCCCTTGCGAGCCATTTTAAGCTTAGCCATTTATCCCTTGTGAGACTCAAACCCTGCACCTTTTGCTTGCAAGGCAAACACCTTGACCATTAGGCCACCCTCCTACGATGTGATGAGGTTTTTTTTTAATGGCTTGCTGGACATGGAGGAGTTCCAGGTCATTATTCTGCCTAATGAGTCTAGGATGAAATTTTGTTTTATGAATATAGAAACACCACCAACTTTTGTCCCTTCATCTAGTGCAGTGGGCCTTAACTTGTGTCAGGTGTTGAAACCCTGCACAAAATGAAATCCTGTCATTGGTCTTGAACCAGGTCTCAGTGAAGATGCATATAGCAATGTCTTCTGGGGTAAGGAATGCTTGCAGACTGCAGAGAGTGGATTTTTTAGGTTCCTAGCATCGAGCAGCAATACCATTATGTTATCTGGATTTTGTTTTATGTTGGTAGCTTTAGGATACTAACTTTGCCTAAAAAGGCACTATGGAGGCAGATAAGCATTTAGCCAGTATATGAAAGCCTTGGGAGACAGGTGCAGGCTATCCCTGGCAAAGCAGTTAGAAATGCCTGCCATCTCTTCCTACACTGATATATATATATATATATATATATATATATATATATATATATATATATATGTATTGTACCGCCTTTGAATGACACCAGAAGATAAACCAATTGTTAGAGTCAATAACCTTTTGTTTGTAATGTAGCATCATTGTTGGTGATGGCAGAATGCTGCTCAAGGCTAGGTTCATATCTGCCTCAAACACATATTCCAGTAGCTCAGAGGCATAGCTAGCTCAGCTAGAGGCCTGTGATGTTCAAGTTAGGAGCAAAAACAAAAAAAACAAACAAAAAAAAAACAAAAAAAACAGAAAAATGACTTCTGCAAACTGCAGAAAGTCAATTGACTTCCTGCAGGACAGCATGCAATCCATGCACTCCCCTCCCCGTCTCTTCAACTGAGGAGCAAAATAATTTTTTTCCCATCTTTGTATTAATTCGGCCAATTATGCCCCATCAAATCCCCCCAGCTCTTCATATGAAGAGTAAAAAAAAAATAAAATGAAGTTGACTGTGTACCCCCATTATTTTTGAGAAGAAATAAATCTCATGAGATTTATTGATAGCTTTGGATGAACCACATAAAACTGTATAAAGATCAATAGTAGCATATCATAAGATCCGGTCATGTGTAGCACAGTTTAAGTATGAGAGTATAAGACATGTAAATCACCTGATATGAGAGCTGGATCCAGCACTAGGTGACTTAGGCAGTTGCTTAGAGCTCACTGGCTGCCCCAACGTTTAATTTTAATTAACTAATCAATTAAAAAAAATATTACTTGTCTTCTTTAAGGACACACTCATGTCTGTAGGTTTTTAGTACAATGCACTCATGAGATGGACACACTTATCTATGGTTTGTGCATGCGTCAGGATTTGAATTCTCAAATACACATTTTCTGCCTGGATCTATCTCCACTTTTGGAACTTGGAACTAACTTTTCTATCATAAGCCAAGATACAAGTGGAGTGTTCAGCATGTACTTGTGCAGCTTTACGTTACTCCTGTGAAAAGTGTGTATGTATATTGCCCAAGTTAGGGACGGCAGCCTAGTTAATTAGCTTACTTAGGCTCAAACCTTGCATCTTGGCTACAGGAGATTGAAATGTTCTGAAATGGATAATTTTGCTTTTTATTGGTTCATACATTTTGTTTCACTGCTTAATAGAAAAAAAATCTTCAAAACTACAGGGTTAGTTGCAATTTCAGTGAATGTAAGTTTCAGTGCATTTTCAAGGAATGTGAGCTTCAGTGCGTTTTCAAGAAATGTAAACTTCAAGGGAAGAGAAGTTTACTGTTGCTCATGATGTCTGTTTTCAGTGTGCAACTGTTTTGTTTAGCAAATGTCTGTCAGTGTTTATACTACACAGTTTGAAAGGAGTGTTAATAGCACAACAGGTAATATACTTGCCTTTGGTGCAGAAGGTTGTGGGTTCAATTTCCACATCATATAGATGGATTGCTGATACTGCAGTGCACCTTAAGAAAGCAGGGGTATTGCATTTCTGAGTGTGTTGTCCTTTGGATGAGATGTTACACTGAGGCACTAAATGTCTGTGTTAATGATAGGTCCTATGAAAGCTTTTACATCTGCCAGTGCTATCAAAAAGAGTAGGACAAGTTTCCCAATGAACTGGCCAAATTTACCCTAGTAGCATAAATGCCACCACCCTTGAAACATGCTACTAGCCTAGTGGCGCTAACTTGATTGACAAAGAATATTTCAATTAAAAGTTTTAAATTAAATTCATATCTCTGCCTTCATTTCAAAAGTAAAGAAGAGAACAGTATGCCTGCTAACAGTTTTGAGGAGTGTTTTTGGTAAATGGGGGAAGACAGAGAAGTAATGGGACCCAGAATGGCTGGGGGACCCTGGCCCATTCCCCTGCCAACGGCCCCATTTGACCATGATCCTCCTCTGCCTGATAGCATTTGCTAAGTCAATATGCACAATCTCTGCAAAAGTAAAAGTCATCTGAATAATTCTACGTTAAAGAGAACTGGTATTATTGCAGAGGATGCTACTGGCAAACAACTTTGTATTTCAGTGCTTCATCTACAAATGTAGTACTACTCTGCTACTGCCCTTGAAGATTGCTTGTGATATTGCCATAACATTTCCTGAACTACGTCAACTATACAATAGGAAATGGCTGGTAAACAATGACAACAGGTTCATAGTTACTAGGCATGCAGTCCTGAAGATCATTAAAAAGCCTAGCCCAATTTTCAATTGCTCCACAGCGCTGTCTGGTTAACTGACTTGCTCAGTGTTATACAGTAGGTAAATGAAGGTGGAAAGATTCAAACCCTATACCTTTGCCACATGAAGCAGCTTATTAACACGATGGAGTTTTAGTCCTCTGTCCTAACTGTCAGAGTAACAGCTATTAACTAAAAGCAGAAATCCTTTACAATCTGATCTTGCAGTGATATATTTCATCCATTCCAAAAGCAATGTGTTTCTCCTACAATTCCTCATACTAGTACCGCTTCTCCTACTGGCATACCTAATGTCCTCCAACATCCATTACCCGCACAACTCCACCAAAACTCTTACATTGTGTCATGCAAGCAAAATACTTCTGAGCCCTAGTTCCCACTCACACCCTATCTATATTAACACTCGAATATCCTACTGTTCATGTATAGTTATTCAATGTAACAGTGATTTACTCTCAAATTGGGTATTAAACATAAAATCTTGCAAAAATGCCTCTGTCATTAACATCATATCTCTATAACCATAAAACTTAAGTGGTGACATCCAGCCAATTCTGGGTCTAACTTAGCATATTCAGGCAGCAAACAGCATATCCTCATCAGCTCCTTTATCATTACTATCTCACCAACAGTCCCGCCCTGGCCTTCATATATACCATTTTAACTTACAAAGTGTTCACAACAAATTCCCTGAAGTGCACGCATAGATAGCACTACACACTCCAGACATCTTAGTTCTACAAAAACCTGACCCTATCAGGAAACAAAAACTAAACAAACTGTCCTACTAGGCTATTACATTATCAGATTAGACAGAACCATCAAAAAGACTTGTGTTATTTTTTTTTTTTTTTTTACAAAAACACACTGGATATCTCCCTTTCTCCCACATCCTGTCAACTTTCTCTAAATCAGAAATCACACAACTCATGCTAAAATTCACAAGGCAATCACAACCATGAGTGTATACATACCTCCAGGTAACAATGCTAAGACACTGCAAGATATTCTCTGCTGGGACCCCTCAAAAATCTCTCACAAAGCGATAATATTGGGTGATGTTAATCTAGACTGGCAAACTACAAAATCTGAATATCCAACAAATAATATATATCTGTATAAATTCACCCACTTTATAACCACAAACTTGATATAACAAAGCCATAGCCAAACAATCAACCCTTGATAGGATCCTAACATCTTCTCCAAAAAAATATCATCCCATGGAACTCTGTCAGACAGCCTATGTGATCACTTACCAATCTACACCATAAGGTACCCAAACACTTCATTACAGTCTGGTAAGACAACTTACTACTTTTACTACTTTTCATGAAGACATTGTTAATACACATTTCATTAACTGTGAGTCACTGAAGACTTTCCTCATAGATGATGCTCTCTTAGTCTTCCTAGGTATTCTAAACACATTAACCCCTCTGAGAATAAAACGAGTCAAAGCCAACCCTACCTAACGGCTGTCCTTAGCAACAAAACAACTTTTGAAACAAAGAGACAAAGCATGGAAGGTATCGACATAAAACAAAGCAACTCCTACTTTACTAGATTCCTGTCCCAGAGACTTCCTATACATTGGAACAAGCTACCCATCTATGTCAAGCAAAGTTTCTCATTAGCACGCTTCAAGAAAAACCTTGATGAGTGGATGGGAAATAGGAAATACACCCCGGGGATCACTTCTGTGTCTCTGCTCGACAGTGGCACAGGAAAATAACTTTCTTGGGTGGTGTAAGCCATGGAACCTTGCGTAGTCCCTTGGGTCGATAGCCTAGTACCTGCCTATGAACCTATGAACTAGCATGTAGACAACTAAGAAACGTAAC
>NC_056748.1:3401229-3430921 GCF_019279795.1 Protopterus annectens | reverse complement strand
AGGAACGAAGATGGATAATCAATCTGACCTTTTTAAACCAGGTCTGAATGCCAGTACTGGGAAGGGTCTCAACGATAAAATTAACATCAAACCTATTCTTTTAGGGAGGGATCTGCTTAAATGATTGTTTGCAGGTATTAGTCTAGGTCATTTTTATGTACAGGTGTTTTAGCAGTATTTTATGTGTATATGGAATTATATATATATATATATATATATATATATATATATATATATATATATATATATATTGTATGTTTATGAATGTGCATTTATATTTCATGTTTTGTACTATTTTGTGTTTTATCTTGTGAAGGTGAACCATGTGCAAAATGTTTCTTTAAAGATGCATGATTGTTTATGTGACTTTAATTGTAGGTGGCATCCCTGCACCTTCTTAATTGATATGGGATGATATAAAAGAGGGCTTTTTGATTTATTTCATTGTCTGATGAAGTGGCTTGATCCACGAAAGTGCTCACCATTTGTCTGTTGTGGAAATAAATTGTTGGTTTTACTTCAATAAGCCGTGGCCTGTTGCTTCTAGTGATTTTTATGATATTGGACTAGTTTTTGGAAGCACAGCTTACCTTTACCACACACACACACACACACACACACACACACACACACACACACACACACACACACACACATATATATATATATATATCATGAGATATGAGCTCTCCATCTGCAAGGTCCAGAACCTAACCATTTTTTAATGGACGTTCATTTATCTGAGTAGAGACTTAACTCTGCTGTACTCTTGTATTCCATGCCCCCCCTGTGGATCATCTGGGACAGTTTGTATTGTCTGTGTAATTACACATTTATGTTCTAATGTAACTGTAAACCATTTTGGTTGCACTTATGTTTTTTGCATTTAAATTATATAGAGCTTTACCCCCACCCTGTCTTCTCTGAAAAGGGGTTATATAGGATGAGCAGGACTACCCAATAAACAAAATTTCAAATACAGTAAATATACTTAAAAATAAATCATATGTGCTAGAGTGATAATAAGTGTAAACATTATAGGACATTAGTTTGGTTTTCTGGGCTATAAATTCTGAGAGGTCTGTGGCAAGAACCATTTTCCCATAGTTATGAAAAAAGTTGTTGTTGGTCCTCCGTGACTTCCTTTTCAGTGTCTCAGATGAAGTCACCATCATCTTTTTTTATCACAGTTACTAGTATTTCTTGTTCAGGTGATGAAAAGTTTTGTTACCTCATATATTTTTAATCATGGCATCCCTGAAGAGGGTGGTATACAAGCATGATATATCCAGGTGTCTATAAAGCAGGTGTCACTTCAGACTATACTGCTAACAAGCCTTATCAAGACGCCACAGCTGCTCATGTTCAAAGGGCCTTCTTTCAGGAAACAGTCTTTGGGGCATTCACGTACAGAGTCTAGTAGTTGCATCTTCTCAAACTCAGTTTGCTAAACTTCCAAACAGCAGCACTGTCTCTATATCACTGAGCCCACTTGGTTGAATCTTATAATATTCTTGGTGTTGTGCTACAAAACCCATGTGTTCATTATCTGCCGTTATGTACTGAGCAAAAAGCAATCCATTGCATTTAAATGACCACATCATGTGCTTTTTCAGCTGTGAACCCTCTGTGAGGCATAACTTCTAATTATCTACTTTCAGGTCTTATTGCTAACAGCCTGTGTTGTTAATTGGCTTCTACCTGTGTGGCCAAATTTACACATTTTAAATCCATTTAATTAATTATGTTCCAGCAGAGCTTCCCATGATATTGCTGCATATTGCAGGAGACTTAATCAAACCTGTTGCTCTGTAGCAATTCATACATTTCATGCAGAAAAAAAGCAAGAGGGTGTACTCAAACATAATTTATAGTGTTTTCTTTCAGTTATAAATGCATAACTTTAAAAATGTCCTTTGTTTGTCAGTACATCTGCATCTAATCACATAGAGTTTCTGATCCATCTATCTGTTGTAATGGCTGTAAGTTGACAAAATTAAGCCCGTTTTCAGTACTTTTACTATATTTAAGATTCAGCAATTTCAAACAAAATGCACTTTGTACTTCAAAGTAAAAACAAAGCAAAACATATATGTATTTCGTTGTAAATTATGCCGCAGTGACCATTAGCCTGTAAAACAGTGAAGGTTTAAAGAAGAGAAGGAAAACTACTGGTGCGGATTCTTGTATATACAGCTGAAGAAAAAAATATATACATACAGATCTGTAAAGGACCTTGTCTGTTAGTCTAACAAAAAAGAACACAGTCTTCATAGCACTTAACTTCTTTCCTCAAGAATTCTGGAAAAGTCAAAATAATGCAGGGTCAAAGGCTCAAATTCAAGAAGATTTGTAAATATTATTCTAATTCAATCAGAAGGTTATTAGAACAAGAGATTTTGCATCATCATGCATTTTCTGAAGAATAAGTATGAAACTCCGATGTCTGGCATTATTAATTGCCTGTAATCCTCGGAGATTTACCAGAAATTAGATATTTCATGAACTACATGATAAAAATATGCAACAAAATCAGGGACAATAAAGAGATATGAAGTCTTTCATACCAAATGTAACATCCAAAGGTGTTTAACCAGCTTCCTTCTTGATAGATTTCTAGTGGAAAAATGTCCATATGTCTTCAATTATTCTGGAATATTTTCTTTTTTATTATAGCACACTCCCCTGAATCCATGTTCCAGACACAAATTCTTCCTGTATTAAGAGGCCATAAATTCTTTCTTTATCAGGAGACCAAATGTTCTACCCAACAGGGATATAGCCCTTTTTTAAAAGACAGTCTTAATGGAATAATTGCTCAGTATCAATCATTCTTGTGGGATGACTCCTAGCTAATAGAAAAATGTAGCCATTGCCTATTGTCTGTTGCTCTGTCCATATGAAACAAGCTAGGTCTGGTGTAGTTTCTTTAAAGTCTATCATTTGTGTATTATCTGATGTGTGTGAAGGCTAACAAGGGAACAATGTTGTATACCTTCCCACCATTCACTACTATATACTGAATGTTCTCAGAGATATGGTGATTCCTGCCTTCATTCCACTCCAAAAGATACCTGTGAAAAAAAATGAAATATATGCTTAGTCTGACTTCCTGGTGAGTATTTCTCTGCTCAGTGGAGATTGTTTTTTTGTTTCAGGATATCTTACAACCAGTCTTACCAATACCTGTACAGTTTTTCTAGCATCTCCCAGCTGTATGCATAGTTTGGTGACACTGATCAACCCCATGTCCATACTTCTATTAAAAATATTATGGTAGGCACATTATAGTATACCTGTCAACCTCTTAGTGCAAGAAATTTGGAGAGAGCCTAAAATAATGGAATTCAAAGGCCCAAAAATAGGGACAGGTTTTAAATACTGCTCTTATAAAGTTGTTAGAGCAACAGGCTTTGTTTCTGTATATATTTTCTGAATAGTATGAAACTGAAAAATCTGTCATTATTTAGTGACTTTGATCCTCAGTGATTTGCCAGAAAAACATATTTTATGAGGAACAGACCAAAAATCTGGACAGTTGAAAGATATGCCACATAGTCTCTGAACCTGCTTAATACCTCACCTCTTATCAACACTACTGGCATTTTCTGCCCTACCAAGTTTATTCCCTCAAATCAATTTCTTTGAATTTCTAGGCATTGATCACATAATCTGATAATCCACTAATGATCAAGGTTCAATATCTACTAATGCATACTTACCATTTATATTGTTTTATTTGCCTTTACTTTCATATGAATGTAATCTAATTAGCAAATGTGTTGTGTAGTTGTATATTACTGAAAGCCTGTTTAATAATGTTTAAAATGAGTGCTGCCACCTATCTTTTTTTTTTCCAGACTATCCGGAAATCAAACCGATTGTTCGGTCATCTGGAAAAACACTAAGCAAATCATTTAGGAATGAAGTCATGAAAAAAATGACAGACATTGAGTTTTAGACTCCATAGCCTTCAGAACAATGCATGCTAAAGCAAGACATGTTAATTCTATATCACTGTCTAAGTTTATACCAGAGCAATTTTTAGTAATGTTTGTATGATTCCCCCAATATATTTGGCCTTGTCCAGATTTTCTGCATTAAGAGGCTGAGAGGTACATGCAAATAAATCACTTTATAGAATTAGGCATATCCAAACCTCTCAACTATCCGCGATTTTGGCTCAAAATGTTGCTCTTCTCCTAATAATTCCTCCGCAAAATGGCAATTTTGGAAGAAAACATGGAGGGTTTACAACTGATGAACAACTGTAATGATCAAAGTTATAGATTAGTTTTACTTCAGAAATGCATGTAGATCCTCTTATTTTGTCAGCTGCTCAAGTTAACAGTACTAATATTAAAAAAGTGTCCTTTCTTTGACAGGTTCCCAGCTGTATTGTGTGGCTATTTTATATATTTGCATCACATTTTTGGTCCGTTTTTCATAAAATTGTATTTTCTGACAAATTAGTGGCAAATAATTAAAGACTGAAGTTAGAAAATAATGACAGACATTTGAGTTTCAGATTTCATACCCTTCAGAAAATTCATGCTAATGCAAGACCTACTACTATTCTATTACCTTTCTAAGTTTATAAGAGCAATATTTAAAAATTGTCCTTATTTATGGGCCTTTGTCCCACTTCTATGTATGGCTTTGTCCAGATTTCTTGCTCTGAGGTTCAGAGGTATGACAAATGTGTCAGGGCCATCACAATCATCCAGAGACATTTCAAATTGTGACATACTTGTTGCACCCCACTTCCCCCATGTAGTGACTCTGGATGTGTCCAAGCAAGGCAAGAAGCAGTTATGCAGTGTAAATGAGCAGAGTATCCCCCCATCCAAGGTAGACAAGTACTGCAGTGTCTTTTCATTTATCCTTGATTTTGCAGAATGTTCTGGTTTTCTGTCATATTTTATACTGTTGATTTATGCTTATTATTCAGAAAATGCATGCTGTTGCAGTGCCCTGTTGCTCTGTGTTTAAGTAGCAATGCTTTAATGACCATCAGATAAACTTGCCTGAGATTGTAAAATGCAAGTAAGCTTTAATAAGCATCCTGTTAAAGAATTACCAACATTGAAAGCCTTTTTCTTGTTTCCATGCAGATAATATTTACATAACTAGATGACATATAAGCCTTAGGTATTGAAATGCACATGACAGTATTTGTAATAATGGACAGGGTTTCAGTATTTTCTGAAGCTCATTACATTTGTTGGAGACTTGCAGTCATCTTTGCAGGCTTTACCTGCAAACTAAACAGAATGCCAGTCTATCATGTGTGGTCCATAACCTGTGCAGTAATCCTTTAAGTAATTTATCATGAGCTTGTTTCTTGTTTGCTGTTCATTTTTTTACTTTGAGCATGTTTTCCCCATGAATCAAGTAGATAATTGTTGTCAGGCAGCAGGTCTTTTTTGGATAAGAAACATTTTTACAAGTGGGAGTATCACAGAGATTGCTACTTTCAGCATGTTATTTGGTACTTTTATAAAGATGAATCTTCTTCTTTCGGCTTTTTCCTGGTTAGTATTCACCACAGCAGATCACCTGTCCACTCACGATTGACAGTTGATCTTTTACGATGTCGAGTTGCCAGCCCGGCACCCAACCTTCCACAGAAGGCACGCATGCACTCACGCCTAGGGCCAGTTTAGAGTATCCAATCCACCTACAGCATGTCTTTGAGATGTGAGAGGAAACTGGAGCACCAAGAGGAAACTCACATGACCACAGGGAGGACATACAGACTACACACAGAAGGCACCCCATCCGAGGATCGAACCAGAGAACCTCTTGCTTTGAGGTGGCAACATTAACCACTGCACCACTACGGCCGCCCTTCTGAATATAAATTATAATTAGAACTGCAGTGCAAGGAGAAGTGGTTTGAGTTGAGTGCTGCTTGTTTTTTTTTATACTTGATTTTGTCTGGCATTCCAGTAATGTATTTAAAAAGTAATTTATTTTTTTATGCCTCACAACCTTTTTGTTTCCATCTAGATATTAAGTAAGCTGTCATGTAGCCATAGCCAATGCACTGAAATATTTTTTTCTTCTACACTTCATTTTGTATTGATTGGACTCTTGTAATGACGGTTTGGCATCCAGAACAGTGTATTTAATTAAAGTTCCATTTGTTGGAGTTTTGAGCATAGCCCCCGCTTTCTAATTGACCCCACCCATTCCCATTTTCCCCACCCATTCAGCTGTCTCCTACAGCCCCCCTTTGATTTGAAGTCACCAGCCGCCACTTCTTGCTATATCAATAAATGCTACATTATATCATAAAACTTACTTTGCAAAATTGATATGTGCTTGAAACAAGTCTCTTATTTCCCAAGGATGAAATCTGTTTCTTAAGGTTCCTAATTTTAACTTTAAGATGATCTTAAGTCTCAAAACAAACAACATTATGTTAACCTTGGCAGTATAAACCAGATATAAATTATTAATGCAACAAGTTTCTTAGAAGTTATGTGTGGGTTATCCACAAAGTCTAATATAGGAGTTGTGTGGGTATGCCTCCACTTTGCTGAAGTATAGGGAAAGTAATTTTGTGACATAGAACAAGGGAAACTCATAGTGCTGGGCAAAAATGCACTGGAGATGGAAATTTCTTTCTGAGTATAGATGCATGACATATGACAGAGGTCATTTGGGAAGATGTTGACAGTATAATCAGTCCTAGTAAGTGTCTACCCCTGCATTCACATGAATCCAGGCTAAGGGCTTGTAAGTGTAAAGCCCTTCACACTCCGTGTGAATGTCAGCAGATACTGCAAACAGACGAGCTCTGATGTCCATATTGTGTAACTAAGAGTGTTACATGCACATATGTAGAGTGGTAGTTCACACATGGGACAAAACATGCACCATGCTGTACAGGTGAATTAAGAAATATCAGCACCTCCTCCGAAACTTGTTGTAATAGAGTTGGAATGCACAACCTACACATTCGCTAGTTTCTATCAGGACATCACTGAGTGATACTCCGTTGGGCAGGAGCAGTCATGTCTTCCTCTTTATCTTCTCCTGCACAGTATTGTCTCTCCTGATCATTTGTTCCTCACAAAATGCATTTCTGTTTCATAAGCCACTGCACTGCATTCCTCTCAACCTGCAGACATTGAAAATACAAAGTTCCTGTCATCTAAAAATCTGGACATCTAGCATAAAAAATAGCATATAACTCTTCCTGCTTCCAGTAATAGGAATATGGGATATTAATCAGAACCACATTTAAAGACAGAGTGACAAAATGATGGAAAAAAATATAAGCACATTATCAAAGAGATAGTGTAAAATCTCTAGACTTTAATAACTGTACCGCAAAATTCTATCATACACGGTCATTTATTTTTATTTCAGGAGTTGTAAGATGTGTATTTAAATTATTGGTATCACTAATATGCTGGTAATATAATGTAGTTCTGTGTGTACCAGACAGTTTCAAAAATCGTGCGTGATGAGGAGGTTTAGAAAATTGTGTGAAAGGAAAAATCATGCCTGAAAATAATGAGATACCACTAAAAATAGGGGCATCCTGTGCAGGTGTGAACCAGGCTTGAAAATAGAAACATTCCTCCAGTATAAGGACAGTTGAGAGATCTGCTGCAGTGTACATCTACACAGTGTGACATATTGCATGCCATAGCACATGCCTGGCAAAAAATGGAAAGTGGATTTACATACTGGTGTCAGGTGCATGTGCTCAGTGCATCTTGTAGAACTGTAGTTTGTTCCAGGCATGCCATGGCATAGTTCTATAGGCACTTATCGTAGGTTCATAGGTTCATAGGTGTGTACTAGGCTAATGCCCCCGGAGCCTTTACAAGCCTAGCCCATAGGATTACCCTGGCATTGTGCCACCCGACCTTAGTTCCCAGTGCCTCTGTCAAGTAAAGCCACTCATGAAGATTTCTCTTGAAGCGGGCCAGTGAGGTGCTCTGCTTGACATGTATGGGAAGTCTATTCCATAAATGAAAAACAAAACTGGCCAGCACCAAATAGTGAAACAAAGTTATTTATTGTGACTGCTCCATACTGTAGTGTGTATAAAAACACTACAAAAACATCAGACCAGTTTTGGCATTAACATGCCTTCATCAGTGATCTTAGTTAACAAAAACACTAAGACATTGTTTAAATACATACACCACTTCCTGTTGATTAATTACAATTGCTCATTAAGTCCAGGTTTAAACAATCTCCCAAGCCTAATGATCCAATTTTTGTCTTTTTTATTTAAAATGGAATATCAACCCATTTTGGTCAACCTGTTTCCCTCTATATAATCAGTAGAAATAAATTTAAACTGAGCTGTAGCATGATGAATGGTATGTTTATATAAAGAGCTGGACATTTTTTTATTTCTGATGTCACTAAGGTGTTCTGAAATCTGAATCCGGAGAGACCTAGAAGTTTGGCCCACATAAAAAGTAGAACAGGAACAACTGACTAGATATATAAGCCAGTCTGTACTGCAATTCCCAAAAAACATGATGTTATAAAGCTTTGAAGTGTTTGCACTCATGAATTGTTTGGACTTCAATACATGTTTACAAGAAGAACAATGACCACAAGGAGTGCAACCAATTAACTTGCCCCCAAATAAAGTCACCTGTTGTTGAATAGCTTCCGTTCTGTGTTTATAATGACTAAAATGTGACCCTAATGTCGGTCCATGACGGAAAGAAAACAAACACCTGGACCCCAAAATTTCAGAAAGTCTGTCATCAGACCTTAAAATCCCCCAATATTGATCAACAATATCCCTTAATACATTGGTGTTATGCCCAAAAGTCGTAACTAGCCTAATTGCAACATCCTCATCCAAACCCCTATGCTTGTACTTTAACAAACCACATTTCTGCTGTTTAGAGACCCAGTCACTGGCAGTCATGACATTATTATATTCATAGCCCCTGTTTTGAAACCTACCTATGAGGTCCCATTGAAAATGTTGAAACGAGTTTTCGGAGGAACATATTCATCTAATTGTAAGGAATTGTGACTTGGAAATGTTTTTAATAATGTGTCTGGGGTGAAAGCTGGAGGCATGAAGTAAATTGTTGTACTGAGGGTGTTTGCGGCAGACCTTAGTACTTAATGTGTGGTCATGTTACCTGCTGACAGTTACATCCAGGAAACTGATCTCCAAAGCATGGAAATTAACTGTAAACTCAATACCCCATTTGTTCTCATTTAAGTATTCTGTAAATTCTTGCAAATATGTACTGTCTGCCCTCCATACCATCCAGCAATCATCCAGATAACGTCTTCAAATGCCAATCTAATGTATATATAAATTATAACTACTGTCATAAATCAATTGTTCCGCCAAAAATTCCATTAACAAATCTGCATAAATGGGGGAAAAGGATGCCCCCACAGCAGTGTCCTTAACTTGCCAGTAGCATTTGCCATAAAAGTAGAACGCGTTCTTACTAAGAACATGTTCCATCAAGCAAATCAATAATGTATTGAAGCCAGGTGTATATATGTTAGCCCTATTCAGCCAATATTGAATGGCTTCAAGGTCAGCCCAATGAAGAATACTGGTATATAGGGCAGTAACATCTAATGTACACATGATCCAATCCTGTTCCAATTGTGTATCTGAAATAATTTGTAAAAATTCTGTAGTATCTTGAATTCTGGACCTGACACGACCTAATAAAAGTTTAAGATACTTCGTCAAGAAGGCCGACAAAGGTTCAGTTAAAGAGCCTCTACCAGATACAATAGGTCTTCCTGGCGGCTTCTGTAAATCTTTATGAATTTTAGGCAACAGGTACAAGTATTGTTGCTAGGTATCAGGGACTGTAAGATGAAATAATACATTTTTGCTAATAATTCCTTCTTCCACTGCCAGCCCAAGGAAATCATCAGTTTCCTTTTTAAACCTGACTGTGGGGTCCAACGGCATGTATGTATAAAAATCTGCCATCTGAAAGCTGTCTAGTGGCCTCAGCCAGCTATATTGACCAGTCCATCACAACCACAGCCCCACCCTTATCCGCTGGTAAAATCACCAGCTCTTGCTTCTGTTTAAGATTTAGTAAAGCTTGTTGTTCATGCTTAGTAAGATTAGATCTATGAAAATGGGACTCAGAACTGTGGAAATGTAAATCTTTCAATACATTGCAGTTTTACATTTCGGAAGGGGTTGCAAAGAATGTCTGCCTGCTGGACTATAATAGTGGGTGGATACATACAGCAAGAATCCTCATTTGTATTGACTATCCAGGATTGAATTTCAGGTACTGTGTCCTATTTCTTCATGCACAAGCAGCTTAAAGTCATATTCAGCTTCAATTTTCGGATTTTTTGCACACACAACTCTGCAGGATAAATTTGTATATAGCGGATATAAGACTTTTGTTCTCTTTATGTCTTTTATATATTATTGGCTGGACATTATAATTTCTTGGACTCTGCATATGTTTGTACTCAGTTTATCAAGGGGTCAATTGATCGTATTAATACAACGGGTATAACGGACAATGTGATTTTTCATTTTTGTGTGTATTTAAACTAAGTATTTGGGAGCTATTATAGTGTTGTTATAACAGCAACCATATGTTTATATTTTTTGTATAACTTGGGGGCTGTTTTTCCCTAGAGGTGATATATGTATAGGGATTGATTTCACAGCTGTAGTGAGCAGTTTATTGGTTGGATAGCACATAAACGGATATTTTCAAATTTTTTGTATACATCAGAAAAACATCGTTGGGAGTCACCACAGTGTCTGTATAACAGCCAGTACATATTTATATTCTTGTGTACAACTTTCAGGCAACATATATATTGATTCTATATAGCCAGTGGATGCGTTGCATTATTGGTTAGATCATATATGAATATTACATTCGCTTGATAGTTTACAGGGAGGATATTCTTGACTGGTGGTTGTTTATACTTGCAAAACTAGCCCTTGGGACAACTTACATTAAACTATATTAAGAATTTCAAGTCCCCTTTTTTCATAATGTATCGGTTGTTCACTTGTCAGGTGGGAGAGAGTTATATATGTATTTGGGTCTATATTATATTCTCGAAAGCCGACAATATTGAAGCTGATATTGTCGACACGAGAATAGCAAAAGCGCACAACATCGAATGTGTAAATGGAAATCTCCATAAGGGGAGATTTCCATTTACTGCAATGTAGTGCGGTCTTGGAGTTGGTATATTTAAGTAGCAGGGGGTGTGGGGGGGGGGTGCAGCCCCCATGGGGTCTATATTATATCATTGAACGCTTAAAAAAGTGAACAATGAATAACTTGAACTCATGTAAGCAAAAGCTTAAAATCTCGAAAGCTCAGAACAGCGATTTTTTTTCCAAGGGAAAAAAATCGCTGTTCCAAAAAAAAAAAAAGAAAAAGAAAATTGAAATAATACATAAAGTGGGGGGCTTCACCCCCCCACACCAACCCCCCTACTTAAATATACCAACTCCGAGACTGCACTATAGTGCCAAAAATGGCAAAGTAATGGAAGCGGCCAAGCAAATTCTTTCCGTGGGAAAGAATTCACTTAAAAGCCACTTTGCTATTTTGCCTTTTCATTGTTTTAAGTTCGACCAAGATGCATTCAATATAATGCGTCTTCGGTGATCTAATAGGAATACCCCCCCCATGTGGGGGTGCTTGCCCCCCTGCTTAAACCTGTTAGGTTACTTTTTTTTTGTTTTTTTATAAGTTCGATGTTTGAAAACATCGACCATATGTTGTCACCCATATGGTGTACGATGTTTTCAACTGTCGATCTTATAATATAGACCCATGAATTTAGGTTGCATTTTCATATGAAGTGCATGGTGTTTTTTTAGATACATTTATGTCCAAGTTCATCAGAGGTTTAGATCCCCATATAGCCTTTGGCTAATAAGTACAATATAACTCACTCTCTATCATTAAGGGTTATATGTATTAGTTTTTTTGTGTATATACACACAGGGTCAAATGTATTCTTGCAGACTGACTGAGGGACGGAGCCTAGATGGCCAACCGAGAGAAGTGAATTTTGAGAGCCCCATGAACTAGTATAATATAGGAAAATGTTATTATTTTTAAGTTTAAAATGTCAGAAATCTATAGATGAACTACTAAACTACATAAATATCAGTTTTTGTGGAGATATACAAAAATTTTCCTGTCAAGTAACTTGGAGATATATTGAGTCACTGAATATGAATGACTCAAAGAATTCTCATCCAGATGCTGCTTTGAAAAAAGAACTGCAATTGATGACATCTACCTTACAGGAACTATCTTTGAAGATGGATGGCTTTAAAAATGACTTAGAAAACCTCAAATTAAATTCTCAAAAACAGACTGATACTCTTAAGGAGCTATTACAGCAACACCGTACAAAATAACAAATATAGAGACTTCTCTAAATGACATTGAAGGGAGACTCAAAGAGGAAGAATTCCAAAAAGAATTTCTGTTTAAACAGAATACATGGCTGCTTAACAAAATAGATGACTTAGAAAACAGGGAAAGGAGAAACAACAAAAGGATCTTTGGTCTGCCTGAAAACACTGAAGGAGAAGACATTATTTCATTCTTAACAACCTGGATTCCTGAATTTTTAGACTTGAAAGAGGGACTTTCATTTGGAATTGAAAGGGCACATAGAGCACTGAGGAAACCTGCTTCTAACTCAACAAATACTCCACCTAGATCCATTGTTATAAAATGTCTTTCATTTCTGGACAAGGAACTAATATTAAAATCTGGTGTGGAGAAAATCACCCTTAAAATACAATCAAAGCCTGATAAGGCTTGACAATGATTATTCTTCCAGAATACTAGAACAAAGGAAAAAAGTCTGGCCAATAATAAAATTGTTGAAACAAAACGACATTAAAGCACAGCTGGCCTTTCCAGCCAAGATAAAAATACTTTTTGTCAATGAGATCAGAACCTTTAATGACTTAGAAGAAGCTACTATATTCATCAAAAACAACAGCAAAGTGTCGATCCCAGAAGAAATGGAATGGATGGCCCCTACTCTGAAAGGAATGGTTGTCTTTTCGGCTTTTCCCAGTTAGGGGTCACCACAGTGGAACTCCGGTCCGCTAATAATTGGCAGTAGATTTTTTTTTATGGTGCCGAGTTACCAGCCCGACGCCCAACCTTCAGCGAAGGCACGCCCATTCACGCATGTCTTTAAAAGAATAAAAGAAACAAATCCTTGGACTGATGGAAGAAAGAAGAAACAAAAAACTGATTCCAAGATAGCTGTCCCCCAAAAAAACTCTTACATCTCTCAAAGTATCAACTGATATGGTACATCACTTGTCATCTGTTTTTATTTAAAAAAGGAGGGTTTCTTAAACAACTGAGAAACAGTAATGATTTATTCAGAATGTTCGGCATCCAGTAATTCTTCACAAACAAAGGTAGGTCAAGATGGGTTACTATTTACATTATATATAAGCCAAACAAAGCAACATATAACATAAACATATACATTTCTATTCCCCTACTTGAACTCAATGAATACTTATCTTGTTCATTTTTCATTGTTTTTACTTATAATAATTTAAGTAATTAATTAACTAATTCAACAAGGTACCAATCATCAGAGTTTAGACTCAAATGTAACAAATTAACATCATATATAATAGCAGTAATAGTAGAGTGTTTTGAAATAAATAAAATGCTTTCATGGAGACTAATGCCTTCTTAAGTTAAAGTATGATTTAGAAATGTCATGTATATCCTGGTTGAATAATAGTAGCAAACTCTTAGTACAAATGTCATCATTATTTTGTCTAAATATAGTTAATATCGGTTATAGCAGGTATCATAGCTTTGAGTGCTGTTTGATCAATCCTGATATAGTGTGTGTGGATGCAGATGTGTCTGGCAGCTGTTGTATGCTGCCGTTTTTGTCTCCGGGAAGCTGTGGGTTGCAGCTTGTGATTGAGGTTTACTGATGTTACATTTGGTGTTTTAGCCTGGATCCAAGGGAAGGGCATGGATAAAACTGTGATTTGGGATATTTTGGCAGAGTATAGTTTGTTTATACATCTGCTGAGTGTGAGGTGGGAAGGCTGGAAGAATGTGTTATTGTGGCAGCTTGTTGGGAGTTTTTATTTATTTTTTTTTATCTGTTTGCTCTCCGTTCTTTCCTTGGCTGCTGCCTCACTAAAAAGGGAGGGAATTTAGGCTTGAAGTTGTAGTGAAGTGAAGCTTTGATTCAGATGCATCGCGAGCCTCTGGTATGCAGTACACAGACACACTAACAGAAACAGACGCTCCCACGTTGCTATGGTAACGGAGACAGAGTGATGATAATGCTTAATGGCTCTGAGGAGCCTCCGAGAGGATTCTCGGCAATGTTTTTGGTTTTAATATATATATATATATATATATATATATATATATATATATATATATATATATATATACAAAATGGTTGTTTTAAACCACATGTACACATATTGATCGTCTCCAAACACTTTATTTAGCTCATTAAGTTGATCTTGATAAAATAAATAAATAAATAAAATAATAAGTGCAATTTTATATTTAAAATGTATTTTTGTCCAAACACATTAAGGACATACATAAGAGTGGAAGTCTGAGTTATTGTGAAAGACTAAGAGCACTTGGTCTTGTGCAGTACCCTTTGCAGTGGTCTGGAAGGTGAGCTTGCTCAGATGTGTTGGGCATATGGGGCTAGCTGATTCTAGGGGTATTTGGGGTTGCCAGGAAGTGCTAGAGAGTCATCAGATTTCCTTTGTGGAAATATTTGTGGGAATGGAAGGTGTGTTGAGTGGTTAACTGGCAGAGTGGCCACTGCATGGAACAGGCTGGTAAAATGGAACAGGACAAATATTGGTTTGGATATTTTAAGAACAGCCTGGAAACACACCACATGAACTAGTGAATTGTATTCTCACAAAACTGAATGGGTATTGTTGCCCATGCTTGAAGTACTGGTATGTGTGTATCTAAGGATGGAAATATACTTATAACAAATAAGAAGCTAGAAGGGTCTCATAATTTGAAGTCTGTGGACTGTATAAACATGCTTGAAAGGAGCTAATAATAAGAATAAGCATTACAGCTTGTGGTCTCTCAAATAACTAAGCAACAGCTAAAAAAAAAAAAAAACACACCCACAATAGTTATGTAATGTATGATTTTAGTAAATCTAGACATAAAATATATAATTGTGATATAAGATGAAGCAGTCTGCTGAATTTAGATAATAAAGACAGGATTTAATAACATGAGCTCGTGTATAATAACACTACTGTCTTAACTTGTCATAAATGATATACACTACATTGAACATCAAGGGGAAGCATGATGATTTTCTTATATAAGTAAATATGCATAACAAGTCATGTAATTCCTTTAACTTGAATTGTAGCTTTTGTAACCCATATTGACCATATATAATACTTAAGTGGTTACCAAGGTAACTAAAGTTTATACATGACATCAAACTGACAAAGTTGTTTAAGAGAAACAATAGAAGCCTGAACTAGGAATGTCAAAGAATGTAATAATCACATTCTGAACAATAGTATTAGATTGACAATAATCACTCATTTTAACATTTGCTGATTATACAAAATAGAATGTTGCCATTTAAATCTAAAAACTTTCAGTATATGCCATAAAATGGCAATTTATGAATATGGAAAGGGAACTTGTAATCATTAATCACAATAAGTGAATTTGTTGTATTTAACCTATAATTTCACTAATTTTATAATAAGAAATGACAGATATGAAAATCCTTATGTGTAGGAAATGGGGGGAAGAGGGATGCACTGATAATTAAAATCCACTAACTTTCATCAATGTTCACATAAAACAAACTTGATACTTTAAGTTAGCTGGGACTGTCACAGTCTGACAGTAACAATGCTAACAGCACTGATCCTGTTTCTATATGCAACTATTTATTCAATAAGCTAACTAAGAGCATGAAGTCATTAAGAATGAATGTGTAGCATTTGAAATTATTTACAGCTTATCAAACTCAAGGTATTATACCACGGGGACTCAGGGTACAGTTGCAACCCTTGGTTAGTTTTGTTGATGAATCTTTGTCTGAAGAATGAGCTAAAGCTCAACAAAAGGCTTCTGTGGCCTTTGTTGAAGTTCTTATCCCCTATTATGAGCGTATGATTGAGAAATACATATTGGAAGTTAAAACTATCTGTGAGCAAGTTAAGATTTATGAAGGGGAGACCTCTTATGCATCTTGTTTCAACCAACTTGTCAAGGAGCTGTTTTCAATAGAGAAATGGCTTAAAGACAAAAAAGTTCAGAAATTTAAGAGGGATGTAGGTGATTACCAAAAAAGGAAGCCATTTGGCTCAGTTAAAAATGTTAAATTTGTCAGTCAGGACATTACCAAACCCATGTATAAAAGGAAAAGACCTAGATCTATTTTAAAGCAGACTACAAATGGCTACAGTGGCACTTCTGGGGATGAGTCGTCCTCTGCCACTGATGTTGAGACCCTTCAAAGTTCTCACTCACCTGTGGCCAAAAAATAGATGGGCTCTGACCCTTTAGGGGGAACAAACATAGGGGTGGCAGGAAGCATAGAGCATGTGGACAACATAGAACATCTTTTGGAATTGTTGATACCCAGTTAGGACATATTTGTATTGTACGCAACATTTCATCTGTTCATTTATCTGATGCTGAAATAAATCTACTTAATAAAGGTTTAAACTTTGTTCCTGGCTTTCTAGTCAATGAAGACACTGGTTAATGATGTCATTGCCTTTTGTTATTTGATTAACTTCAAATTGTTTTTCGATTCCAAATCCAACAAAGATCTACTGATTTTCAGTTTCGCAAATCCTCATTCATGCCCCCTATGGATAAGCACATGTCCAGTTTCCAACAATGTGTATTGAAAGATTTACATTTCCACAGTTCTGAGTCCCATTTTCATAGATCTAATCTTACTAAGCATGAACAACAGGCTTTACTAAATCTTAAGCAGAAGCAAGAGCTGGTGATTTTACCAGCGGATAAGGGTGGGGCTGTGGTTGTGATGGACTGGTCAATATATCTGGCTGAGGCCACTAGACAACCTTCAGATGGTAGATTTTATACGTACATGCCTCTGGACCCCACAGTCAGGCTTAAAAAGGAAATTGATGACTTCCTTGGGCTGGCAGTGGAAGAAGAAATTATTAGCAAACATTTATTATTTCATCTTACAGTCCCTGATCCCCAGGAACAATATTTATACCTGTTGCCTAAAATTCTTAAAGATTTACAGAAGCCTCTGGGAAGACCTCTTGTATCTGGTATAGGCTCATTAACTAAACCTTTGTCGGCCTTCTTGACAAAGTATCTTAAACCTTTATTAGGTCGTGTCAGGTCCAGAATTCAAGATACTACAGAATTTTTACAAATTATTTCAGATACACAATTGGAACAGGATTGGATCATGTGTACATTAGATGTTACTGCCCTATATACCAGTATTCTTCATTGGGCTGACCTTGAAGCCATTCAATATTGGCTGAACAGGGCTAACATATATACACCTGGCTTCAATACATTATTGATTTGCTTGACAAACATTTTCTTAGTAAGAACATGTTCTACTTTTATGGCAAATGCTACTGGCAAGTTAAGGGCACTGCTATGGGGGCATCTTTTGCCCCCATTTATGCAGATTTTTTCATGGGATTTTTGGAGGAACAATTGATTTATGACAGTAGTTATAATTTATATATACATGAGACTGATATTTGGAGACATTATCTGGATGATTGCTGGATGGTGTGTAGGGCAGACAGTACATATTTGCAAGAATTTACACAATACTCAAATGAGAACAAATGGGGTATTGGGTTTACGGATAATTTTCATCTGTAGAGATCAGTTTCCTGGATGTAACTATCAGCAGGGAATCTGAACACACATTAAGTACTAAGGTCTACCACAAACACCCTCAGTACAACACTTTACTTCATGCCTCCAGCTTTCACCCCAGACACATTATTAAAAACATTTCCAAGTTGCAATTCCATAGAATTAGATGAATATGTTCCTCCGAAAACTCATTTCAACATTTTCAATGGGACCTCATAGGTAGGTTTCAAAACAGGGGCTAGGAATATAATGATGTCATGACTGCCAGTGACTGGGCCTCTAAACAGCAGAGATGTGGTTTGTTAAAGTACAAGCATTGGGGTTTGGATGAGGATGTTGCGATTAGGCTAGTTACGACTTTTGGACGTAACACCAATGTATTAAGGGATATTGTTGATCAATATTGGGCAATTTTAAGGTCTGATGACAGACTTTCTGAAATTTTGGGCTCCAGGTGTTTTTCTTCCTGTCGTGGACCAACATTAGGGTCACATTTTAGTCATTATAAACACAGAACGGAAGCTATTCAACAACAGGTAACTTTATATGAGGACAAGTTAATTGGCTGCACTCCTTGTGGTCATTGTTCTTCTTATAGGTTCATAGGTTCATACTAGGCTATCTGCCCTAGGGCATTTATAAGCCTAGCCAGAGTGTGTTTGGCTTTCGCCACCCATTTTAAATTAATTTTGCTATGCCCTTTTTCGAGGTTAGTATACTGTGCCTCTGTCTAACAGTGACACAGAAGTGATACCCGGGGTAAACCTATGATCTCCCATCCACTCATCAAGATTCCTCTTGAAGAGAGTCAATGAGGGCTCTGCCTAACCTGGACTGGGATTTTATTCCAGAGTGAAGGGAGCCTCTGGGTTATGAATCTGTCCCTCCAGCATGTCCTATTTATTTCAGTGCTGAGGTTCAAGTCTCTCGAGCACGTAGCTCGATGGGATTTGGATTTTCTGAGGTGCAGCATGTCCATTAATTCTGGGTTGGACATGGCTTTATACCTCAGGCACAGATCGCCTCTGAGCAGGTGGTATGCCACTGAGTAGAGCTGGAGTTTCTTTAACCGGGCAGCATATGGCATCTGTTTGAGCCCTTTAATCCTCTTGGTGAGGTACTTTTGGGGTCTTTCCAGTTGCTGCAGGTGTCTGGTAATTTATGGGCACTTTGTTTTTGCCAAAGGGGATGACTATACACTTTTTGGCGTTTAGCTTGAGGCCATGGCTCTGGCACCACTTGTCTGTTTCTATGAGGCCCTTTTGGAGGATGCTTGTGTCGGCTGGAGAATCGATTATGGCGCCCAGTTTGCAGTCATCTGCGAACTTGGTCAGCCACAGTCCTTCCGTGTTGGCCTGTACCTCCGAGAAATCTATACCGAATAAGAGAGGTTCCAGGACTGAGCCTTGTGGGATGCCACTTGTAACTGGTTTGGAGTCTGACATGGCTCCAGCAATTCTAACCATGTGGGTTCTGTCCTTGAGCCAGTTTGCAACTCATCTAGTGACATAGGGGTTTATATTTAAGCTGGTGAGTTTATCTATAATGCCCGAGTGGGGTATTGTATCGAAGGCTTTTGCGAGGTCCAGGTAGGCTGTGTCGACCACCTTGTAAACATGTGCTGAAGTCCAAACAATTCACGAGTGCAAACACTTCAAAGCATTATGACATCAAGTTTTTTGGGAATTGCAGTAGAGACTGGCTTATATATCTAGCCAGTTGTTCCTGTTCTACTTTTTATGTTTGCCAAACTTCTAGGTCTCTCCGGATTCAGATTTCAGAACACCTTAGTGACATCAGAAATAAAAGAATGTCCGGCTCTTTATATAAACATACCATTCATCATGCTACAGCTCAGTTTAAATTTATTGCAATTGATCATACAGAGGGAAAGGGTCTATATTAGAACACCGAACTTTCAAAATTTCAAGTGTTCTAATATAGAACCCTATTAATCGAAAATTTAAAACATTGAACATACAGAACAGCAAATTTTTTCCTATGGAAAAAATTTGCTGTTCCAAAACACATACACAACACAAGCACACCAAACAAACAGCAATCCACACACATACACCTAAACTCTAACACCTAACCCTACACTAAACTATACATACACAACTAACTATCCACTTAACTTAACCCAAACCCTAACCCTAAGGTCCGTCACTATCGCACAGTCACCTCACCCACGCCTTAACCCAAACTCACCTACCCCGCACTAACCCTCACGTCCACACAATCTCACACTTACCTGACCTGCGCCCTAACTCTAACTCACCTAACCCGCCCTAACCCTCACGTCCACACAATCGCACACTTACCTGAACCCGACCCGTAACTTTCCACCACAGCGCTGAAAATACTGAAGCAACAGAAACGGACAACCAAATTCTTTCCCTAGGAAAAAATTAGTTTTTCTGTTTCTTCGATATTTTCAGTGTTCGCTGAAAATGGGTCGATATTAGAACACTCAAAATTTTCAAAGTTCGGTGTTCTAATATAGACCCGAGGGAAACAAGTTGACCAAAATGGGTTGGTATTCCATTTTAAAGAAAAAAAGAAAAAAAATTGGATCATTAGGCTTGGGGGATTATTTAAACCTGGACTTAATGAGCAACTGTAATTAATCAACAGGAAGTGGTGTATGTATTTAAACAATGTCTTAGTGTTTTTGTTAACTAAGATCACTGATGAAGGCATGTTAATGCTGAAACCGGTCTAATGTTTTGTAGTGTTTTTATACACACTACAATATGGGGCAGTCACAATAAATAACTTTGTTTCACTATTTGGTGCTGGCCGGTTTTGTTTTTTAGTTATGTTGGTTGGCGTTTTGCACCTGCTGTACTTGCGGTTCCTGTGTTTTGAATTTGAAGTCTATTCCATAGCATGGGCAGTCTCTGGGTTATGAACCTGTCCCTCCAGCATGTTCTGTTGATTGTGGTAATGAGTTTGAGGTCTCTGGAGCATATGGTGTGGAGGGATTGGGAGTTCTTCAGATGTAGCATTTCCAACAGAGCTGGGTCAGACATGGCTTTGTAAGTCAAGCAGAGATCGCCTCTAAGTAGGCGATATGAGACAGAGAATAGCTGGAGTTTTTTTAGTCTGTCCATATAGGACAAATGTTTAAGGCCTAAGATATTTTTTGCCTCTTTGTGAGGTACTTTTGCAGCCTCTCCAGGTGTTGCAGGTGTTTAGTGAGGTACATGCCAAATGGGGCATTGTACTTGATGATTGGCCTAATGAGGGAAGAGTAGAGGGAGAGAATGTCCTCTTTCTTCCTGGATATAAAACCCTTAATAATGAGATGTGCCACATAGAAGGACTTTCTGACCACAGTGGCAATGTGGTGGTCAAAAGAGAGGTTGCTGTCAACCTGTGTTCCCAGATCTCTTGTAATGCCTTCTGTGTTCAGTGGACTACTATCTATGTGGTAATTCATGGGAACTGGGTTTTTCCCAAAGGGGATTATGACACTTTTTTTGGCATTGAGCTTAAGGCCATGGTTCTGACACAAGTCGTTGGTCTCAGTGAAGCCTTTCTGTAGGATGTCAGCATCACTTGGGGAGTTAATAATAGCTCACAACTTGCAAACATCTGCAAACTTTGTCAGCCAGAGTCCCTTTGTGTTTGCCTGGACTTCAGAGAAGGAAAGGACCCAGGACCAAACCCTGTGGGACTCCACTCGTGACTGGTCAGCAGTCTGACTTGGAGTCAGCTACTTTCACACTGTGGGTTCTACTTGTGAACCAGTTTGCAACTCACCTAGTTATATAGGGGGTTGATGCCTAGCTTAGTGAGTTTTTCTATGATTCCTGAGTGGAGAATGGTATCAAAGGCCTTGACCAGATCAAGGTAGGCTGTATGAACCACCTTGCCTTCATCCACAGCTCTGGTGACTGACTCAAAGAAGTTGACTAAGTTGAGCAGGCATGATCTACCCTTCACAAAACCAAACTGCATGGGATCTGATAGCTTTACACTACGTGCATGGTCTTGCAGCATCCTCTGGAGGCATACTCATATGCTGTACAGCAAAAATGCAAAAAGCAATGTGCCTTGCACACATACTGCTGCTTTCACAACTCATACATTTCTGTTACCACAGTGGCTGGTACACTGCACACCTACATACACACTACTTTCCAAGTGATACTTAATCCCATGGCAAAGGTCTGCCTTAACCTGCCATATAGTACTCTGCACTCGTATAGCATGGTGTGCCTTGTTTACCACAGTGTCTCTGTACAAATACAACATGAGGTTTCTAGACATCTTTGACTACTTATTCCCATGACTGTACTGAGTGGAATGGGGCCCATTTATCATGCTATTAAGTGCTGCATCACCATCTATGTCACACTCAGGGGAGAAATCAAGGACCTGTGGCCCTTTTTCACATCCATTGGCCCTTTGCCACACCCATTTCTTTCCTCCTCCTCTGTGTTTCTAGTCCTGCTGCCATGCTACCTATTGAGGTATTTACTTTTTTGGGTATTATTCTTATTAATCAGGCTGATCACCTTTCTGTTACAGTCTACCAGGGGCAATAAATGTGTCTTTTCTGTGAAAAATTCTTGTGAATTCCAGGGCATATATTTGTACTTTTCTTGATGTGCTTAATGGATACATACACTGCCATCACCAGTTTTGTTAGTTTTACATTTCCATACACATTTGTTGTACATGGAGTACGCTTATTATACTCCAAAATCTGTAAAAAGAAAAAGGTGCACAACATAGAGGATTGTGATTAGGTTTCTGATCGTAACCAGCTTAACGTGCACTTGAGACATGGACACCAAGAAATTAGCTTGATAGGAGAATCATGGCATCCATGTTGAGAGCACATAATCAGAATTCTGAACAGAAAGACGATTATAATTGTTTGCATTGCAAGGAACTTTATCTGTTCCAGATATTACCAGTTATAGGAAAAAAGTATAGTAGTGCAAACTGTTTTACTGGCTTTCAAAGCCTTTGAAAGCCAGTAAAACATTTAGCGCTGCCAAATAGACAGCAGGCAAAAACAAAGTATCTTGCTGAAGAATGAAAGGCTTTAAAAGCTGTTAGACACTTTGTTGTGTCACAATTTTTTTTATAGGTGTGAGAGACTGAAGTATCTTTGCTGGTTGCCACTGTTCACCATTAATCCCTAGCATGACATGTGATTGTAACAGCGCTTAGGGGTGTTCGCTAAGCACATTTCTGATTTCAGATAGGTGCTTAAGAATGCTTGCCTTTTTTACATTTTGGAACATAATTGCAGTGCTCCATGCATTAACCATATTATGCAGCTTTGGAAGGTGTTATGATCAGGCATGCTGCCACACAATAGCAGCTATCACAGAACTGCATTTTGACTGTTTGGAGATATGCAACACACTTTGCTCTGCCTGACAAAAACACAAGTGTGGCAGAGTAAAGTGTCTAAAAGCTTATAAAACTGCTGGTTCAACATAGACTTTACTTATGTCCACTCCCTGTGTGGCAGGCCTTTAAAGCTGTAAAACACTTTGAACTGTTGCATTTTTTTTTCTGAAAGTGAAAGTACATTGGATCAGCTAAAGCTCCATGTTCTACAAAGAATTATGAACAGGTCCCTCTGATCATAACTAGCTTGTTTCATGTTCTCAAAATGGATGTCAAGATTAATTTCTTGACTTCCATTTTTTTAACATGTAAGAAGCTGATTATTATTGGATACCTGATCATAATATTCTTTATTTGTTATGTGAAGTTCTGCTGTTTTCCCTGCAAAGCTACTGTATTATTATTTATTTATTTATTTTATTTATCTTTTTGACTGGGATAGTACCACTACTCTAGTATCCTCTTTTCACGGGAGAACCAAGGTGGTAATTATACTACTAGGGGAAATTTGTTTAGACCACCAGGACCTTCCCCTATTCTTTTAAATAAATGCTGACAGATCTATTACCTCCACCTGAGCTACCACTAACTGAAGAAAATTGAACCTAGGTTTAATGTCACATCCAAAGGATGGCACATTCTGGAGTGCAGCAGCCCCTGATGTGACACTGTAGCGCTAATAATTTGAAAATTAATCCAGGCCCCTGTTGAGGCACTGGCATTTGCCTTTGTTATCCATATCAGTATAAGGCGTGTCACTATAGTGCCTCACTGCCAGCAGTGATGCAGTATCCATCCTGTTCCATTACATTGCCAGTTGTGGTGATGCTGCTATGTAAAACAGTTTCTGTGTTTTGTCATCATGGTAATTGCTGTACAGATATTTCGGGTCTATATTAGATATTCGAATGCTTAAATGCTCGAATCACTAAAGAACAAACTTTAGTGATCGAATGCTTAAATGTTCGAATATATATAAAAATAATATTTTTAAAAAAAAAAGAAAAAGTAAAGGGTTTAAACAGGGGGGCAAGCAACCCTGTACCCCCCACACCCCCCCCGTGACTTAAATATACCAACTCCGAGATCGCACTTAAGTGTGCTACAGTGCGGAAACAGAAAATTTCCCATTTCCTACACTGTAGCACGATCTTGGAGTTGGTATATTTAAGTAGGGGGGTGTGGGCGGTGCTGGGGTCTTGCCCCCTGCTTACAACCTTTAGTTTTTCTTTTATTTATTTATTTATTTATATGTATATTCGAACATTTATGCATTCGATCACTAAAGTTCGATCTTTAGTGATTCGAACATTTAAGTGTTCAAATATCTAATATAGACCGGATATTTCACACATGCCCAATAACAGGTTTAGGGCATTTTGCCAAAAAGTATTTGTGAATTGTCAAATGAATGAAGGCCTTTGTCTGACAAAACATTCAAACAAGGAATAAAAATATTTTTTTTCTGGGGAAAGTCCCTCCACAAACATATAATCAAATCAGAGGTCACTCTGTCTTGGCGTAAAGTCAGATCTCATTGTAATGACAAATGTGAATGTCTGTCCCACTACAAATTACTACATAGTGGATCATCACTGACCTTGTCCTAATCTGCACATTAACAGACTCTCTCTCGTAAAGGGTCAGCTCATTGTATATTTGCTTGCATACTGCTTGTTGTCCTATCCATTTCTTGCACACAACCACATTCGATGCATGTTACACACCTTATGACAACACTGATGTCACTTCCTCTCTACAAGGCTCTCCTGCTCTCCAGTGTTTTCTCTTAGTATCTGTTTTGCTGTGGCCGAGCCGTAGCCTTATCCCCATGTGTTGTCCTGCGTTATCTCAAGGCTTCCTATTGTTCTTTGTTTTTCCTTCTCTGGTTCTACTCGGTGTATCCTCAGAGAACCAGCACTTGTACAGTGAAGCACTAACTATTGTGTTTGAAAGCACCCTCAGACCTATCTCCTCTTTTGTTATCCTGCTTACTTTATGCTAATTCACCTGATTATTTGAAAAAAAAGCTGTTGTTCTGTATTCCTTGCCCCCAGCAGACCATATACATTTATATTTCACAGTCCTTCTTGCCTTTCTGTGTGACCTATTCCCTACTGTAGGGAATTCAACATAACCTCTGAACAACATGTGTTTCTGTCGTCTAGAGGGCCTCTTGCCACAAGTCTTAAATAAAATATAAACTGCGGCGGTGGAAGCAAATTTCCTTTAACAACCAAGTCATTTATTTTAGTGACTTTGCCAGAAATGATAGTCTGCTTCTCAAATGACAATTATCTCTTTCACCTTTACAGTATATCTTTGATTTTATTAACTTATACCAATTAAAATAATTTTTGTAGAACAAATCTGACTATACATTTGTAATGTTTAGCATACATGACAATACAGAGACATTTTTAAAGTTTTTAAACCTGGACATTCCTATGTGTTTCACCCAACACAACATATGTAAAATCCCATGGGGATAGAAAAACAGAGATGACCAAAAATTCACACATGTTATGCATAAAATGATAAACTCTCAGACATATAATTAATTAAAGCGCTTTAAAATATTTAAGTGTGACTTCCAGGAAAAATACAGTTAACAATATAGAGTGGTTGCTGCAAAACCCACAACTCAGATAATTAGGTGTTTGTTTCTCAGAGGGTGCACAGTGGGAAGCAACATGCACTAACCCTTTGTGTCAGCCAGAGGTAATTATGTTTCAGAGCTTAATGGTACAGGATTATAAAAACTACTATATTGACAGAGTAAGTCAGTATGAATCACAAACATTAAAGCGCCTGCACGGAAAAAAAAACAGTGAATAAAAGATGGATACTTCTCAACCTCTTAACGCAAGAAATCTGCACATCTAAAATAATGGGGGAGGGGGACAAGGGACCAAAAATAGGGATAGATTTTAAATGTTGCTTTAATAAACTTTGAAAGTTGCCAGAATAACAGGAGTTGTGTTAGCATGCATTTTCTGAAGTAAAGGAAGTCTGAAATGCAAATGCATGTCATTATTCATTGACCTCAATTTTCAGTGATTTGCCAGAAAACTCACAAATTTTGTGAGTAACAGACCACAAATATGAGGCAAAAATCTGGACAGTCTTTGAAAATGTGGACAGTTCAGAGGGATGGATGGGATGACTTTATCTCTATTTCCATGCACGCTTGGTTTAAGCTGGTACTCAGTCTTTGTATGTGTTAACACTTTTTGATAAAGCCACAGGCTAGGTGGCAAAACAGTCTGGTCTTTAAAGACAATGGTGCCTTTACTGCTGATAACTGCATGACCTATAGCAATGTGCCTTCAGTATTCTTTATTTGTATTCTATGACGAGACCGGCATCTATGTTTAGGTAAGCTAGTGATCAAGCTGAAGACATGCAATGATTTCATATTTGTGTTTGGTCAGAAACTTATTCTGTCTCTTCTTTACCAACATGTCTACAGGTCACCACTTAATTAGTGACTGAAAATAATACTGTCACAGGGTGTGCTTAACTACATTTGAAAATAAACATTTTATGAATTCTGTATTTCTTTTTATACTTTCTCCAGCTAATACTTGACTGGCACTGTGGAAAACGATATCATTATCAGCAGTTGCTCAGTTCGTACATATTTCTGCCTTCTGTGATGCACCCAATGATTAGTAAAGCTATTGTGAACACTGTGGCAGGATATATGACCATGATTAACAGTATGAATATTGTCAGATTATGCTTTGTGAAAAATCACATTGGCAAAATTTTAAAATTAAAAAGCAATGCACAACAGGGATATGTTTTCAATACTTTTACTGCATGGTTAGTAGCCATCTAAGGCACAAGGTAAAGTTAAAGACCAAAAATATGAGGCAAAAATCTGGACAATATATGAAAATCTGGACAGCTGAGAGACATACTTATAACCAATAATTCATTTATATGTTTTGACTTCTAATCTTATCATCATAAATTCTTTTTTGGAGATGGGAGCATTACTTCATATGTCACAACCTATTGTTTCTGTAGTTCTCCTGAGAGACTCCATTGTTCACATTAAAAATGAAAGAGATACCAGAAGTTGCATGACTGTCAGGAATGGCTTGCCTGACCTGAAATATAATGATAAATTGCTGTTGGACTTTGGATCCCTATCAGATGATCAAAGTTCTGAAAATTTGAAAATCTTATGGCTGGGACCATATAATCAAATTCTCGGAAATTTGAACATTAAAAAAAATAATAAAAGCAAAAAGTTTCTTTTTTATGTTTTTGTAGGGGGACAAGCCCCTGCACCCCCCCACACTCCCGGCAAATTAAATATACCAACTCTGAGATCACACTATACTGAGAAAAAGGATACATTTCCCAATCCATGCTATACAAAGATCTCCACTCAAAATGTTCAAAGTTTGAAAACTTCGATTATATAGTCCTGAGCATATGAATTTCAAAGTTTTGAAACAGCGATCATCTGATAGGGATCCTGGACTTTTGTACTAGTCATGGATTGTTCAGAAAGAGCATGATGTTCAGCTCATGACTACTCATAGTTATTTGCTGTACCAGAGAACTTTAGGCTAAAGGTCAATGGGTGACTCAAGAGAATAATGTCGTCACGTCATCAGTTCAGGAGCAAAATGTTTGGGATGTTTGAGTCAAAACAGGTGCCGAGCTATCACCTAAACACCACTTGCTGGTGAGTTGGGTTAGACAGAAGGAAGAGCAGTTGACAAACCAAATAAACTGAAACATGTAGCAAGGATGTCCTGAGAACATCTAGTGGATGCTTCTGTGTAGGGTGAGTTTAACTTAATATGAAAAGTAGTTTCTTCCTTATACAGGGAGAAGGTAGGAAAGAGGAGTCTGAATATACCTTGTGCAATACTCTAGTAGTTACCGTGGTGGCAAGGATTTAGGGCCAAAAGAGGGACATTGCATGTCATGGAGGTAACCAAATGTGGACACCATCAGCGAGGAGCACCATCAAGTTAAAGAAAGAAGCCTTCAGTGCAGCTAGTAAGAATGGCCTCTACATTTAACTGATAAACAACTGACAGGCCAGGAAGGCAGCAGCTGTGGTAGCTTTGGAAATAAAGTTCCAGGTATGATAGGAGTTTGGTAAGGCTGTGGAGGAATTTTTTTTTCAGATATATTGTGGGCCTACTGTGGGTCTGGTGGAACCAAAACAGAAGCCCGATTACTCCATGCACTTGTCCCATGCATGCAGGAACCCCCCAATTTTTTTTTTAAATATACTGTGGGCCCAGTTGCAAGGATGACTATCCCTTTTTTGCTGATGTCTCGTGTTTCAACTCCTAATCTCCTCAGACCAACCACCCTCGTGGGGCACCATCTGAGGACCATATCTGGAAGAACAGTAGTCATCTTCCCAAACCCAGCCTTTTGAAAGCAACCTATGGAGATTATCCAAAATATATTTCTATCTACCTGTTCCTACCTTCTTAGAGATCAGCCTAAAACAAACGAGAACTCTTATTCTCAACTAAAATAACCTACCCCAATTCTCAAACTCATAATTTCTATTCTTACAGATTTTGTCAGTTAGGTGGTACCTTATACAGGTAGCTGGAGATACTGGTCTCACATTTGTAAAATGTAACTCTAATAACATGCACTGTGTAAATATTCACTCTTGTTCTGCATTTGTCTTGCAAAACACATTCTGTGAGGTGGACCATCAGAAAATGCTACACTATGTACCTTCCTGTATTGGCCCACAAGGATCACATCCATAGAGTGGCTTAAAACATTCTGGCTTACTTGTAGCTTTGGTATTACCCAAAGTTTTCAGCAAAATGTACACCATGCTGGTCTAAGACTCTTCTACACTCAGCAGAAGTTATTGTAGTTAAGTCACATTTCCTGTTCATGCAACCAAGCTATTTCAAGCCAACACATGTGGTTAATTAGAAATATAAAAAAGGTATATAGGAAGCACGCAGTAACTGTCAAGTCATTTTTCACTCAAAACTAATGATTCATAAACAATTCTTTATTTAGCCACTGTAAGACTTTACTGACTTTTTGTCAAAATAAGTGAACAGAAGCTTAATTTCGACTCCCTTGACAGTATCTATTTTTTTAGACTAGCTTGCCTTCTCTTCCACCTGCCTATATACAATTCCTGCTGCAGGTACTCTAAACTAAGCGTGTGAAAAAGATATTAGAAGTATAAAAACTTGAAATGCTTGACATAGTGCTAAGAGTGTTTGACTCACAAAGATTCAAATGCACATAAAATCAAAATACACAGATTTGAAAAAAAAATATTTTTATTTTTGCAAGGAAGCCATGCATCTCCCACACTCCCTGCTAATTATATCAGTTCTGAGACTGCACTACAGGAGAGAAAGGATATATTCCTGATCCTCATTGTACTGTGATCCTGAGCA